>NW_012130087.1:3216131-3219652 GCF_000143395.1 Atta cephalotes
CACACACACACACACACACACACACACACACACACACACACACACACACACACACACACACACACATATATATATATATATATATATATATATATATATATATATATATATCATACATACGTACGTGCGTACGTCGTGCGTGCGTTCACGCGATTTTCACTGGCGGTGGCTGCTGTGGCCAGCCGTGGCGGCGCGGATCATCGAGGTGCAAGCGTGTCCCGCGGGCTCGAATCATTCCGTACGTATACACATCTACGTATCACACATACTATACGTCTATCTATATATACGGAGGATCTTTCTCACTCATTCACGCGAACGTATTCGCGCTCACTCCGCTCCTTCCCCACCACTACGCGGACAACTACTATTCTCCGTCCTCGCTTACTCCGTCCCGTAACCCGTTGCAGCACGATGGAAGAGAAAGAGGAGAAGGAGGAGGAGCAGGAGGAGAAAGAGGAGGCCGCCACCATACCACGCTTACATTACACTACCACTGTTTCCCCGCAAGTAAAACGTTCTCGCTTCCCTGAGTGCGCGTCGCCGGTGTGTTACGGACGAGAGAGCGAGCACCTCTAGCCGTTAGAGCGCAGGCGGGCACACGAGCGGCGACGGCATCACAGCCACCAGGCCGCACACCGCTCTCGCTCCTCGTTCGGCTTGGCTCGACTCGGCGCACCACCTGGTGGCGTGCGCATCTCCCGACCTCCTCTCTTCTTTTTTTCTTTCTTTCTTTCTTTCTTTCTCTCTTTCTCTCGTACTCGCTCGCTCGTTCGCTCGCGCGCGCCGCATTGCTGTGTGCAGACATGCATTCGTGTCGCTAGTTCGTTCGCCGGCTCTCGGCCCGGTGTTCGCATTTGTATGTGTCGTGTATGTCCGCCCGTGTGCCATGCGCGCGCGCGCACGGCGCCGAAGAGTATATATACTCGATCTCGTAAATTGTTTTAGGTCTGTTTTACCTGCGTATTCCGCATTCGGAGAGCGAAATGAATATCTATATCTTTTTCCAGACTACGCTCCGAGAGGGAGAAGAACGGGAAATGGGAAGCACGGATCAAAAAACGGACAGACTGACCCGACAGGATCCGTTAGCTCCACTCGCTTTACCTGCGCCCCTTTTGACACTTCTTCTTACTGCATCGAATTTGAGAATGAATACACTCGCAATGTATATACTTTCGAAGGGAAAGAGAGAGAAAGAGAGAAGGGAAAGGAAACTCCGAAGGAACATGTAATATGAAAGCGTATGAAAATTATTTCGGCTTCGAATGGCCTTGTCTCTAGGTCTCTTGAATCTCTCCTTGAGATTTTTCGTTTTTTGCATGACGTGTAATTATGTACGATTTGTTTTTACTTTGACCAGCAAAGAATGTGATTCGATAAGGGCGGATCCATCGTCTTTTCCTCGCGACTTTCTTATCGCAGTACTGCTCTTCCACAAACACGCTAATTGTGTCCGATGATATCGTAGATAGACATGGACGTGGGACAAAAACATCTGACTTTTCTCACGCGCGTAACAAACTGCGTCCTATCGGCAATCATATTTCAAAATCATTCCTCAAGATCTGTTTTCATAATACTACATAGTTACCTGAAGATTAATCTTTACGGGAAAACCTGCACTACGGTCAAGTCCACTATTGTAAAATTAACTTTAATCTCTAATTCTAAGAATTAGAAAAAGATATACTAAGTTAAACGGAGAAGTTGTGAAGTTAAATTAGTGGAATCGAGCCTGCAGTGACAACAATGTCATATTTTAATGAAAGAAATACAATGAATGCAATAATAAATTGTAACAAATCTTTCTCAAACAATAGCTATACGATTTTAAAACTACATTTCTGTTCTTTAAAGGTTAAAGGTTACCGAGAAATTCATGAATGAATTTCATTGATGATTTTTTTTGGAAATCTTTAATCTTTAGGTAACAATAATACATTGTGAAAACTAGCGTGAGCCTATCTCAAACTTACAAATTCCTGTCAGATGAAATCTCAAGAAATTTATCTGTCTAGATACTGCCAGTTATGCTGTCTATTTTGCGGATTGATTGTGTATTTTTAAAATGAGATTGAAAATAACAAAAGTAAACAAATTCAATAGTTTTAACGACGATTAATGAAATTATAAATATTCTAATTCATTTTCTATTCTTCATTTTCATAATTTTCAATAAATTGTGTAATATGTAATTGAATCCTTGTATATGTTTCAACAATCATTTCATGTATTCTCTGATTCTTCAAATGTTTCTCGTGTTACGCGACACAGTGGAATCGATGAAATGAAGTTCCACTCTCTAAATTTTGACGAATTCTAGATTATCTGAAATGAATTTTACGCGCGGCTTTTCATACTCACTGTCGCTTGAAGCAAATTTTTCGATTACTACCAATATCGCAAGTAAGTTAACCTTGAAACAGAAACGCACTGCATCGGCGATAACTTCAAATCATACAATGTTTCTCTTTTATTTAAATTATTCTCGCACTTTGTGATTTAAAAAAACTTAGGTTTGAATTTTAATCTTGTAATCGTATTCTACGTTTCACATACTGGAGAGAAACAAACGTCGGGAAATATTCGTTCTCGCCAAAATCAAGTATAAAAATAGTTCGTGTACGAAAGTACGAAAAGTGTTTGCCGTTTCAGGGTTAAACGCAGAAATAGGAATATCAACGTCAAACAAAATTTGCAGGTATCTCGCTTGGGATTGTAATTATTACAATGATTAAGTAGCGCTACATACAGGAAAAAAAGTAGTCTGGTTGCAGTAATTGGAATTCGGGTTGAAAATGAAGAAATCAAAATTTTCTGGTTGAATCTATAATTATAATTCTAGTTAAGATAAAAAACTAAAGTATGTATATATATTATTATACAGAAATGGATTCTGATCGGATTTAATCATTTTTTAGATTTCTATTATATTTCTGAAGAAAAGTAAGTAATTCCTATTTCAGAATCCATTCCGAATAATTTAATGCGTGCCCAGAATTTTAATTGATTAAGCTTTATTCTTAAAAAAATATTGCATACAAAATACTAGAAAGATCTATTTCCTACAGCACAAAGTTGCAGCGATATTGTTGCAAATTCTGTGCTGTATGGGATAATACACACGTAATGTATGCTACAGTACATTTTTGTATGCGACATTTTTCAAGAATATGACTCTACAAACTTCTGATTCGTTTATTTTTAACCCAAAAAATTTTCTCTCAGTGCGGTGCAACAAACGGCAACTGCCATGATAACAATTGAACTCGGGATACGCCAAATGAGAAATTTTAATTATAGTATGTTGCCTGTCGGAAATGTAAAGAAAAATGGAAACGAAACTCGCAAAGTACTCATGCTCTCTTTACAAACGGACAGATTTATGAATCCTTGTATATGTGTATGTATGTATGTATATCGAGTCATGCGAATTTAGTGAAAGGACAGGCAATAACGGTGCGGAAGACGGAGAGACGGAGGGAAAGAGAGAGAGAGAGAGAGAGAGAGAGAGAGAA
>NW_012130087.1:3221020-3239545 GCF_000143395.1 Atta cephalotes
AGAGAGGAGGAAGAGAGAGAGAGAGAGAGAGAGAGAGAGAGAAATGGAATGAAGGAGAAAAAGAGAAAGACGTCGGAGAACAACGCTACGGACGAGTCGTACTGGCAACGCATCGAATATTCAATATCGCGGGTAAAGGCGCACCGCGCAATTGGTAGCAGCAAGACAGGAGTCGAAATTACACGAGAAAGAGGACCAATCAGATTTTAGCTTATAAAGTCCGATAGCCGCGCGTAGGATATTCGATTAACCAATCGTATTCCGCAGGTATCGATTCGAATACATTTCCCGATGTGCCACGCTCAAATGGCAGCCGAATCTCTCTTTGCGACAACGCGACGGTCACGGAAACAACGGAGGGCGAGGACGACTGTCGAGGAAACATCACTGAATCTCTCTTTTATCTCAATAGTTAGTTCTCAGCCGTCCGTATCTTTACTTTAAACTGAGCAGATGACACCTCGGGTGACGAAACGAACCGTTATCATCTTGGTTTGATTAACTTTCCTATCACCTTTTCTTTTAGAAGAAATTCTTCAAATGTCATGTTACCAATCCTCTCAACAGTCATTGATTAGAACCGTATCCTCGTTTATCTTGTTCGAGCATGTCCAAAAGATTCTATATAAATCCTACCTGCAGAATTTAGGATTCGTTCACAAATGGACATAGAAAATTCCTTCGAGAAACATGCATCAGGATTTTGTTGATACGTGCGAATAATAGGGATTCCCAATGATTAAGCATACGTCTTACAATTAAATGATCGTGCTATTACATGTATAAACATACAGCAATCGTGCGCGATCTCTTTATGGCGAGGAAACATCACGCTTATCGTATGCCTATAATGTCAAATGTCTGCAATGCAACAAACGTGGAATAATTTGTAAAAAAGAAAAAAAAGAGAGCGACATAATCTCACTAAGGTTTTCGTAATTATCACAGCTCTCGTGGAAAACCGATAGGCGATATTGGAGCATCTGTACTAGATGATCCATGTATTTGAACGAGAAAAAACAAATCATCGCATGCCGAGCGTCCATCGAGACATTCGAATTCTTGGAAAATCTGCTTACCTCGGTCGCACGGTATTACACTTCGCGTGGCCGAGGTGAAAAGCGGCATTAGAACGTTGCGTTTACAGATATTACGTCGAAAGGAAAAGAAAAAAAAGAAAAAAAAGATTGCCAAGAGAGTAACAGGCGAGAGAAATAGGTCTGGAGTATATCCAAGTATATCGGAATATACCATCGATGCGTGCATCGTGCATGTGGAATCACGTCACGGATGAGGATTTACTTTTGACATTAATGATCGAATGTGAAAGATAGAGCAGGACTCACAATTATGCAAACGGCGATCCCATCTTTTTTCCCAAAGTCCATCTGAAGAAAACAAGAAACCTAGGTAGACGACAAGATGAGGAAGAGGGAGAGGAGGAGAGACGGAAACAGAGAGAATGATGAGGGACGAGGGGGGGAAAAGAAGGGGACTACCACACGAATGTTCGCTCAATCGTTATCTCGGTGTCCATTTTGTTTGGTTTAATTACTGAAAGAGGCGTCGGTGGTGGTGTTGGTGATGGTGGTGGTGATGCCGCTGCCGTGGGTTACGTTGACACAACACGACGGTGACAGCGATAGCGATAGTCCTTCGATAGCTGCCACCACTGCTTTCATGCAGCATCAAGAGACATCCAAAAGATGACCGCACATAGAAAATTGTATAGAGAAAGGGAAAGATGACAGAGACGAAGATAGAAAGAAGGAGATACCGGGGGAAGAAGAGGGGGGGAAGGGGGGAAGAAAAAGGCACGGAAGATCCCGACAGACGCCGCAACGCGCGCGCGCGTGCATCACACGTACACACACCACGCACACACGCGCGCACGCATACACACACACACACACACACACACACACCAAAAGCAGGCACACGCAAGCGCGCGTGTATCAGAGAGATGTGAATTAAACGTATGAGTGAACTTGCTGGACACTTCTCTAGTCGCGGTAACGACATGCACTTATTGCGTACATTTCACACCGTCCCGCAGCATCAATCCGGATCCGTCCAGTTCGCCATATCCGCGGTAACCTAAATCCATAGAAGGGACTAACGACGATGATGTTTCGTACCTGTGCCTATACCTGCGTCGCGTTTCTTCTCCCCATTCACTTGAATTCGCGTATGTCCGTATGTACGTACAATACGCGACGTACGTGGTGTCGCGACAGCGTCACCAAGATTCACGCACACTCTCTCCGCTCCGCTGCCACTTTCCGCACGTTTAATATGTCCACCCGTCCATCCGTCGAGTCGACGACATACGGCACACACGCACGCAACACACCGACATATGCGCGCATGCGCTATGATTGATAGCCGTCATTTTCGTTCTCGTTTCCATCATCACCGCTAGGCGACGTCAATAGTTGCATCGTGTGGCTAGTGTCTCTACGTGTGGCTAAAGTCCCTAGAAGTAAGGATGCTTTTCATGGAAGCACCAAGGTTAAAGGTATGTATTTATGGTATCATTCGTCAGTCGTCGCTCATAAAGTCACTAGATTATAAAGTACCAATTGACTTCAGAAAGTCCAGTCGTAGTCAGTACAGTCGTAAAAACAAGTGCACATAGTACATGATTTGAAGTACACCAGGGTCCAAATTAAGTCAATTAGGTACAGCTAACCTAATACGTGTGATGTATACTTTCGTATTCTTGAACAGTTCTGATGTATTTACACGTACACTTCGTGCTCTTTTATGCACAAAACTTCTACAAATAAATCCGAATTAAACTAAAGAATACATAAATTGAACATTCGTATATATTCTTTTGTTCATAAATAAACTAATTACAACTAAAAAATATTGATTTACATAGACTTGATGACTTCATTTTCCCAAATAAAGCACGCAATACAAATGCATAAATTCGAAATGGCCGCGTTTCGCGTGAAAATGAATGCGAGTTTGCGGTATTTTATAGATCTAGTGACTTTAATCACTCATATTCAGCGACAAATGAGTTACGTGATTTCGTATGCTAACCCTGAATGTCGCTCACTTTGTGGAAAGAATATAAGGTGAAACAATAGATGTTCGCGTTACATGAAATCCCCAAATATTTTTGCACTTAAAATGAGATAGATACATATTTTGCCTTAAAAAGAAAAAAAGCGAAGATGCCGAAAGTGCAAATGCGAACAAATCTAGTAATATTATTCGTTTTGTCTTTCAGAAGCTGCTCGGGGTCGCTCCGAATGAACCCACCGTACTTGAAATATATATGAAATATAGAAATATATTCAGGTCTGTATTACAATGGGTACTTTCCATTTGAAGATACAAGTCGAGATAAACGTCGTTCTATCCTTATTGACATTCAGAGACTGACAAAGATAGAACAATACTTGTGCCGACTTATGTCAAATGGAAAGCACCTAATAGAGATGAAAGCGATAAGCAATCAGAAATTAACCAATCATAGTCGATTATTCTTCTTACACTTGGCTAATTTTTTACGGTTTACGACTTGCGACTCTATTGTAGAACAGACATCGCATTACGATATCCGTCATATGACATCTGACAATGGGCGCGTTCAAGTTGACAAAGCAGTTAAGTTTGCTCGCCGAGCAATTAAACATGATTGGTTGGATCCACAGGTAAGAACCAATTATACTCATTCGCTCGATAAGCATGCCTAGCAACTTTGCTGTCTTGAACTCGCCTATTTATTGTTACGATGAATGTCAAACGTCATATGACGGATGTCGTGCATAGTGTGTAAATTCTATATTCAAGTACGCCATTCGGAGCGACCCCGAGCAGCTCTCGAGAGACAAACTGAACAATGCTATTGGGTGCATTCAAAACGATAAACGCACTGAGCTCTTTCATTTGATTGGCATGTTCTACTAGATCCTAAAATATAGACCAATCAGATAAAAGAGCTCATTGATTGCTTAGTGAGTGGTTGTCGTTCTGAATGCACCCATTATAATGGCGATAGCCAATATTGGAAATAATCAATCAAATGTTCTCCAATATGCATTTCCCTGCGTATAATAGCGCTGGTTATACTAGAACAGCCAATTAAACCCAAATTGTTACCCAAATTCACTCTCCTACTCCTCCACGAGAGTATTTTACCCTTACATTTTTTTCATGGTCATATGAATGAGCTAGCAGCGATAAACTTTTGATGGTAATTATATTAAATGCGTTGTGTAAAGTAGTGTAAAGTAGTGTCATATCAAAAATAATATTACAATTGGATCTGTTAAATTGATATGTGTGACAACAAAAATAAAGCAAAACTACGACAAAATAGACTAATAGCATCTGTATGCTTTAATGAATGTACAAATTAAAAAAAAGTATAAAGAGATTTGGATTGATCCTTTATTTAAAAGATGACGTGACATGGATTTTTTTTGTTCCTTCTCAGAATTTGCAATCTGTTCTAAATTAGGACGTTTAACAAGAAGTTTGGCAAAGAAATATAGCATGCGAGAGAAATCAAGTCAATATCCATTGACACTCCTCAAATCGGTTGACCGCTATGTATTAGATAGGGACTGCTATATATTAGATGCTGTATTAGAACAGATTAGATGAGATTTTTTTCTTCAGCTTTCTAGAGAGCGTAATTTTCATGAGCTGGTTGGCAAGAATTTAGATGGTTTTCAATTCTCTTTCTGTAGCTTCTATTATAAACCTTGCTGACCTCTTTAACGATAAATATGTCCAGATCATAATATAGCATTTTATTAGGAATATCCCAGCAAACGAGAATGGATTGAAATGAATTGAAATGGATTCAGATTTTTAGAAGTATTGAGTCACGAATTAAAATGAATGCTTTTCAATTTTGAATTTTTATTCATTTATAGGAATTGTATGGAGCATATCTCTATGCCTTTCAATCTAAAAATAATATTAGCTTTTTCTGCAATTGTGAATACTGTTCAATTCAAAATTTTGAATAGGAAATTCAAAGTTTTTCAATCCAATTGCATCCAATTGAATCTAATTGAATTCAATTGAATCCAATTAAATCCAAAAAAGTATTCTATTTAAAATACGCATTCGGATAGAAAAAATTTCAATCCATTCTCGTTTACTGGGATACCAAGGTTAATTATAATTCTTAGTTTTTTTCGATTGGAATCTTTATATTATCTCTATATTGGAGTGAGATGCCATCTTCCAAACTTAGATCCCATATGACCAAATGGGTTCGAGAATAACTTTGCATATTATAAGTTTATTTTCCATATTTAGTTAAGATTGAACTATATCCACTATATCCAAACTATATTTTTCTGCAAGCCAAGAGTTGTTTCCTTTTATGAAAATATGTCTTTTCCAGATCAAACGCCTGTCCAGGTGAAACCCAAGATATCTCACATACTCCATTTGAGGTATATCAACATTATTAAACTGAACTGCCGGACAGCTTCCTTGTCTCAGGTGAAGATGACATGAGTCGATTTTATTTCGTTTATTAAAATCTTCTAGTTCCTCATCCAGGAGAAAATACCATCCAAACTCTTCTGCAGTATGAGATAACAGCGAGTCGACGTGAGAAATCATAACAGCAGTATCATCTGCAAATGTCCCGATTATGACAGATCCATTTGCCGGCAGGTCAGCCATATACAGTACAATATAGGGCCTAACATTCTGCCCTGCGAAATCCCCCTCTGCAGAGTCTTTATTTGGCATAAGTTTGATAAAGCATCACCACTATTCATTACAAAAAGTAACAATCTTTTAGATAGATACTTATGATAGGTATATATTATAAAATCCAGGGAGGTAGTTTTAATTTTGTAGAGCAATCCTTCATACTACACTCAAAGGTTTATGAGACATCAAAAATACTGCCGAACAGTATTCTTTCTTTTTCAGTGATTTGTGAATATTGCTCAAGTCTATGAACTTGTT
The DNA here is from genome assembly GCF_000143395.1 of Atta cephalotes. Taxonomy (NCBI): domain Eukaryota; kingdom Metazoa; phylum Arthropoda; class Insecta; order Hymenoptera; family Formicidae; genus Atta; species Atta cephalotes. The sequence continues at coordinate 3,226,979 of NW_012130087.1, forward strand.
TAATTGTTCCATGACTTTTTCTGAAACCAAATTGATGCTCAGGAATGAGATTTTTTTCCTTGATTATAGACATCATTCTTAGTGCAGCAATAGTGATTCAAACATATTGGCTGTTATTGAAAGCAGGCTTATAGGTCTGAAAGATCTGGGATCTTTCCTGAAATCCTTCCAGGTTTTTATCATTTAGGTTTATCATTTTAATGACAGCAACCTTCCATTGGGAGGGGAACAAAACCAATACTGAATTGAAAAGATGAATGAGATAGATAGTTCCTGACTTTGGGAGCTCCTTGAGTATTCTCTCTGTTATAAGATCGTATTCAGGGATCTTATGATTATTAATTTCTACGTTGACTGTCTTGATTCCAGTTTTTGTATATTCATCTATATTGTTTCCAGAGATGCCACAACTGTGTTCCCATGCTTCTTGGATCCTTCAATTGAATGAGGAGTGAAAACCTCCTACAGATGATCAGTAAATGTCATAACCTTATTCTCATTACAGCGTGCTCAGTGCACCGAAGAGAAAGACAGCTATTTTCAGCCGTTTCACTTTCTGATGGCCTTCCATAAGAAATAGTCGGTAGATACGGAAGCTGTTGCAGATATTTTTGGATGCTATTGTTCCTTTCACTGTCCAGAAGATATTTTAATTCTTTGCAAGCGCGGTTTAAACTCCTCCTAAATACTGGAGTATCTAGGTTTTTGCCATTTCTTTCGCAGCCTCTTCTCCGCAACTTTCTCCAAGATTAACTTGGGAAAACATAATCTCATCGCTGACTGGACATTGGTGGAATGGAACACTAGATCACTCTCTGAACCACGAGTTAAAATGTTCAACAGCAAGCTCAACGTCCTTTTCAATTTTCAAATTTATCCTGATGTTAAGGGAGGAATCAATAAGATCGCGAAGTGATCCCCAATTGATTTTCCTACTATGAAGAACACATTTCGTGGATCTGTTTATAATTTCACTGCTCAATGTAATTATGACAGGGGAGTGATCAAACATAAGTTCTAGACTAGATTCGCAACTAATGTACTTAGAGGAAAAGCCTTTAACCACATAGAAATCCAGCAAGTCCGGGATCTTGTTTCTATAGACCAGTAGGTCGGCTAGTCAATAGATATGTCATTAAGTCGCAAGTTCTCCATAGCCTTCACCAGTTCACACTCTTTCGTTAGAGTAAATCGAGATTTCCAATGGAATCCCAATGGATTCCCATACTTGGCATTAAAATCTCCCCCAGCAATAAATCTACCTCCAAGAGATTCAAAGAAATTGATGAAATTTCTTTGAATCTTTGAATTTGTTTGTCAAGCAGAGAATATAAGTGTGAATGAGTAATTGTGAATGTTATGATATTAAAGAAAATTACTTTTTTATATGGATTAAAGTTTAGATTTAATGCTCATTTCCACCAATGGCCTAGTTTCCACTGAGGGTTTAATCCGGATCAGAATGTAAAAACCAACTACAATCAAATATTTCCTTGTTACGACAGAGAACGACAGGGAAATGCTCGAGTGTAGTTGGTTGGTTCTTACATTCTGATCTGGATTAAACCCTCGATGAAAACTAGGCCAAAGTAAATTAATCTCGTTTCAAATTACTTTTCATCTTTTTTTAATTTTTAGAACTAGAGAAAAACGAAAAGTTAAACCGAGATTAATTTTAATCTACATTGGTAAATGGACAGAAAATTCTTCAAAATAGCATTTACGTATATGAAGTTTATTACAATCATTTGATATCTCTTGCATAGTTACTAAAACGCATGCGTACATGACCACAGCGCATGTAAAATAAAAAATGTTCGTAATGTCGCTGCATCTCATCGATATAATTTCTTAATCTCTATAATCGTTAATTTTAACGCTCGGTTCGTGGGGCCGTGCTAGCGTTTTTTTTTTTTAGATTCTTTCGTTTTATGCAAAAATGCATCGAATAAGGAATAATTTCATCAAAATCGGAGGTGATGACTGTATATTTCATATATAGTAGATAATTACCCTTAATTAACTTTTAAAACTGTATAATCTTCGGTACTTTTCTTTCTTCCTTTAGACTTGTTTGTTTATTGATATAAATTAATATAGTACTTCTTACTATGATATTTACTTTTTATTTTTCACTGAATTATTTTTAACTTGTGTTATTCTTACTTTGTTATTCTTACTTTGATAATATTACAATTGTGCATTGTACTTCCACCTCCATCACAACTGAATAAATGAGGTTGTCAGCGACAGAAATGCCACGAATTTTTGTGCCACTGTGGAGACCATGATAATACTAGGTATTCCATTTCCATGGTTGCGCAGTAATAGCGTGAATTTAGACAAAAATTTGATTGGCAATTTTAATATGCCATTATACGCAGGAAAATAAATTTAGGCAAAAATTTGATTGGTTGTTTCTAATATTACTATCACCAGTATGCGCAACGGAACATCTGGTATCATCTGGTATGACGGAAATCACAGTAAACTGCAGAGATTTTTTACTCCTTTCTATTACTTCGGGGAATACGGACAATAGAGTGTGAATAAAGGAAACACATCGAAACACGAATGCATTTTCAAATGTGAAGCGTAAAACTGAAATTGTATGTAGTACATATAAAAATGTTTAACAAAACGTAACTATTTTATGAATGTCTGCTGAAATAAGACCATTCCTCTAAATCTTAAAATATAATTTAATCAGGGCAAAAAAACTTCCAACAATCGCAAAATAAATATTCTGCTGAACGCAGAGAGAGAGAGAGAGCCAATGATTTTATAATGAATAAATTAAAGAAGAATAACAACAGAAATAAATACACAAATAGAATGAAATGAAATTTGTTTAAAAATAAATAATATAAAAATAAATGAGCTGAAAAATATGATTTCAGGAATATTAACTACTTTTTTATATTTAATTATTTATGTATTTAATTTTTTATTAAGTATATAAGTACTTTATTGCAGTGTATATTTAATTTGTCAATTTGAATTCAAAATATAAGTAACAACAGAATTGCATAATAATACAAAGTAATATTAAATTAATATATACAATTATGTTTTCTCTTTATCTTTCGTCTTCTCTTTTCTTTATTTTCTACGTCGATGTTTCGAAGAAATCAATCTGGATAAAATTAAACTAAAAAATTATGTACATAAATAAATACACACGCGCGCGCGTACACACACACACACACACACACACACACACACACACACAAAATCAATCAAAATTTTATGATGAATCATAAAAATCAATCAACGATGAATTCAGAGTCACAGAGTCTAACCATCCTTCCATTTTCCTTCATTATCTTTCTGATTAGTTTTTTAAGAATTTGGACATAATATAAGTACATACAATATGGACACTGAGCGTCGGCACCTTTGAAGTAGTGAGTTGATCCCAGATCATATGAATTGCCATCATGTCGGATTGGAAAGGCGCTAATAAATTTAAGTTTTTATAAAGATACGGAATGATTTTTCTAAAAAAAAGACATGTTCTACCACATACATACTATTACATATATACGTGTGATTTGTGGTCTCGTGACAGTCAATACTTCCAACTTTTTCCGCAAGGCGTGATGGCACTAAAATCACATCTGCCGGATTTCCATTTACTTACATCGTGTTTCGAACTTTCAGTTTGATTAATTTAACCTTAAGTTTGATCTCTTTATTACTCCATGGATACACCGATCAAGCTTACATCTAATCAATACTAATTAAAACTGTGTTCCAAAATTGTTTGCCAATGCTGACAACACTATCAATATCGTTCCAATTTAAAATGCGTATTCACACCAATCACATGCTTACTAAAATTGGAGTGTATGGCAATTGCCCTCGGTTCAATTGCGCACAGCTAATCACAGCACTTAAAAAAAAAACTAACCCTAAACTCCCTACGCAGAAGTGATTGTGATTGGCAATGGGCAATTGCACTACTTCCGTAAAATTGGAAAATTCTGAAAATTGGAACGCTGTTGGTAACATTTTTATGACGACATATGATTGCCTGCAGCGTTGACAATCAATTTTGGAACACAGTCTTAGTTATTGACCTAGAGATGCGACATAGAAAGTATGATCTAATTGGCTGTCTGAATTATGTGATCAAGAGTTCCATTTTAATTCACTATTGCATCTACACAAGAATAAAACGATATACTCGGAGGATGTTTCCGAACGTAGTCTAATGCATCAAGATATAGTTTTGTAATGTATATACATATAGATTAGATAAAGAAAAATTAAGAGTGTTTCAAAATGTTGAAGTGCAATAAAAAACTATTATTATGGTGTAAGTATTTTTATTTGTGTAAATATTTAGTATCGATATAAGGTTAGGAGCATTTATATTGAATTAAAATGGCGGTGGCTATCTAACCTAACTGACGCAATGTCGCATCTCTGTTATCTAGGCCTTTAGTACTGATTAGTACGAACATAATTTAAATCTAACTTAGCATATGGTCAACGCGATATTGCAAATACTTTGAAGCGTTTTTTTAATTGGTCAGTTTGTAAAATTCTTTTTTCTAAGTCCTTCAAAGCATATTAGGTGTATAAGCTTAAATCCGCTGTTTGCTCATAGGTAGCATTAGTGAGCGTACAAAGCTATCCTGGGCACATACTTTTTTTTATGTGTTTGACATCTGTCAACATTAACCAGTGCACATCATCAGCAATTTCATATAACAACATTTTTTCTTTCATAATCATGTCTAGTTTTTTGCTAAAAAAAAAGCATATGCAGGAAGCTTTGCTTTTCTGTTTCAATTTGAAGAAATCAGCTGCCGAATTGCATCGAATGCTTGTGGAGGCCTATGGCGATAATGCTTTATCAGAAACAACGTGCAGAGATTGGTTTCGCCAGTTCAATGACGACAATTTTGATCTGAGTGATAAGAAGCGTGAAAATCGGCCCAGGAAGGTTGAGGACTGTCAATTGCAGACTCTTTTGGACGAGGATGATACCCAATCGCAAAAAATGCTTGCTGAACAATTGGGTGTTTCTCAAACAGCCATTTCCATGCGGCTACATGCCATGGGGAAGGTTCAAAAGATCGGAAAATGGGTGCCGCATGAACTGAACGATAGGCAGATGGAGCGATGCCAAAACACATGCCAAATTCTGCTTGCCAGACAAAAAAGAAAGTCGTTCCTGCATCGGATTGTGACAGGCGATGAAAAGTGGATCTATTTTCAGAATTTTAAATGCAAGAAATTTTGGGTTGATCCTGTCCAACATTTTCCTCAAGACCAAATTGCTTTGAACGGAAGACGATGCTGTGTGTTTGATGGGATCAGGAGGGTGTCATCTACTACAAGCTGTTAAAACCTGGTGAAACTGTTAATGCTCATCGCTACTATCAGCAACTGATCAAATTGCACCATGCTCTATGTGAAAAAAGGCCGCATAATCGGAAAAGACATGACAAGCTGATTTTCCTCCACGACAACGCACCATCGCACACATCAACAATGGTCCAAAACTACTTGGAGACACTCAAGTGGGAAGTGCTACCCCATCTCGCTTACTCACTAAACCTGGCATCTTCTAACTATCACCTGTTTTCGTCGATGGCCGCGCTCGCTGAGCGGCACTTCGATTCTTACGAAGACATCCGAAAATGGCTTGATGAGTGGTTTGCCTCGAAAGATGAGGAATTTTTTTGGCGTGGTATACACAAATTGCCCGAAAGATGGGAAAAATGTATAGTTAGCGAGGGCAAGTACTTTGAATAAATTTATTTTTGCTTCCTAGAAAAAAAAATGTATTTTTCTGACTAAAAAACAGCGAATTTAAGCTTATGCATCTGATATTTGTAGCGAGACTTTCGCTACAGACTTAATAACACTAGCGATTGAGATTGGATTGGAATTTAACCAAATGCTTTCCCATGATAGTCGAAATTTCGGTTCTCACTGGGCTACGTTTCAAAACGTCTTCTCCGAGGAAGATTTTACTTTACATGCTATAATATACATCACATGTATATATTTCGAGTCAAATTTTTTTCGGAGAGAAAATTTTGGAACGTAGCCCAGGAAAGTAATACAACCAGATCAGAATCGTTTAAATTTAGTGCATTCGTATAACATGCTAATCTGATTGATGATATACTTTTCCGAGATTCCGTTTTCCTTTTGTCATAGGACAATGGATATGGTCAATGTTGCAAACGCTTTGAAGCGTTTTTTAATTCGTCAATTTGTAAAATTGTTTCTTTTCATTGGTCCATCAAACGCTTCAAAACATTTGTAGCGAGACTTTAAGTAGCCAATATCTTAAATCAGAAAAAAGAAAATTAATCTCAAGTTTAGTGAATTAAAAACTTTATAAAAACATTAAAACGATAAATTATCTAATTGTTTTCTCTTGGCTGCACTCTCGCCCACCAGTGTAACACTCAGCAGTGTACTATGTTTCCATGACTGGTAAGCGAACTCATTTGGTGCAACTATATTTCCATGACTACGATGTAGTGCAAATTTTATGCACGAAGTGGAATTTTGCTACACCGTCTGAAAGGAACAGTGTAGAGTCAGTGTGATATTTACAATTTGAAAATGGAAGTTAAGCGGGAACAGGGTTTTAGCGCAATATTGATGTACACCATGGTGTGCACCACTCTAGTGTAAAGCCCATAGCACATACAAAAACATAAGTCCGTAATCAGTAAGAGTCTGAGCACAAGAATTGTCATAACTTAGAGATTTAAGTTGTAGACGTAAGTAACGCACAAGCTTTCACGTATGACGTACAACTTATTATGCCATGTCTCCAATAAATCATATGTCATATGCCAAAGCTTGTGCGTTATTTACAACTTAAATCTACAACTTAAGTCTCTAAGGCTGTGGTCAAAGTCTTGCTACAAATACTTCGAAACATTTGATGGACCAATTAGAAGAAAGAATTTTATAAACTGATCAATTAAAAAACGCTTTAAAACGTTTACAACATTGCGTTGACCGTACCCTAAGTAAGTTTAATTTTTGTGCTCAGACTCTAAGGAAATTTGTAAGATTGGATTTGTTACTGGCCCTAAGGTCCGTGATTGGGCAATTCGCTTACTGATTACGTCTTACGGGCTTACATTTTTATATGTGCCATGAACTTAATGTAGCTAAGTGTAGTGCTTACGCGCAATTGATGTGATGCGAGGTTGCATCCAGTGTATCCCAAGAGAAAAGTATATTCAAAAGTATATTAGATTTAAATTATGTCCAACAATCTAAATCTTGTCATATATAACGATACAGATGATGAAAATACAATGTTTTTTGAATAATTTTTAATAAAGATATCTCCTTTTTTTTTATAGAGAAAAATTTCAAAATAATCAATTTATTTATCAATGCTGAAATTGATTAATATATATTTTTTCATTCATTAAAATAGTATTTTTTTCCAGTTGCCGAAAGAAACTGAATAATTAAATACTATTTAGATACATGAAGGATTTTTATATATAATTCACGATTATATTTTATTATTTATTAAGATTAATTTTTCATTAAGATTAATTTTAAAATACTATTTTAAATTTTAAGCATTTTATTAAGTTTTGCATAGTCAAATTTTATCGTAATTAGTGAATATTAGTAAAATTATGAATGAATAGATTTAGGGTATTCATAGTCGTGATTCAACCGAAATCCGGTTTGAGCTATATTTGAATTAATGTTCCTATTATAGGAACACTTTGAATCAATCTTTCATTTAAAAAACGCTTTTCAAACCGATTTAATAAATGTGATTGGTTTAAACTTTGATTTGAACCAATTCAAATCTAGCTCGCCTGAATATGCGAAGATTTATTTAGAAGACTCTGGAGTAAATATTGATTAAAGATTAATGTACTATACTAGTATATATGAAGAATTAATTTAAGCAGAACCTCTGCCCCCGAAGAAGTTTAATGCTAGATCGCAAGATCAAATCATGATACTGTGATCCAAAAGTTAGAAATCCATATAGGGGAATTTAAGAAGAAGAAACTCACCTGAAATGAGATTAATCGTGGGTCGATTTACAATTATGAATACTGACCTTAGTGAGCGGTATATCATGAATCTAACTTTTATTATATAGAATAAATTGAATTCTTACTTTGACTGACTTTAATCTCACATTAAACTTCAATAATACTATTATTGTTTGAAAATAATTTCTTTAACGAATTAAATAGCTCTTATTATTCATACTTTAGCCTTATTTTTTATTTTCAAATTGCTTCTCCTAAAAAAACAATATAAAATATTATTACTATCAATATCAGATCTTTTTGAATTAGAAATAAACTGATAGAAAAATAAATAATTAAAGAAACGTAAGTTTATTTATTTATTTTATTTAAATTAAGTTATAATTTGATTAGCAATTAATTTCTCTCCAAATTGCATTTTATTAATATCTAAATTGAATACAACATCGAAATACATATAATTGTAATAAACATTGAAGAACAAAATCAATATTGAATATATCAAAAACAAACACTCGTTGAGAAAGATTAAAAAATTCTGATGTTATAGAATCTGTGTACACAGGATGATCTAAAGAATTGGAAAATTTTATTTAGATATATTATTGATAGAAATTTTATAAAACATTTATAGTTAATTTAGCTTTGAAAGGATTTTTTTTACATTTTTGTTTTAGATCAACCTGTAGACATGAGAAAATTATAGTTAATTTATGTTAAGTAAAATTAATAAGTTTCAATTGTATATAAGCTTAAATTATAAATTATTTCTAATTTATATTAATACTTATTTATATGTAAATTCTTATATATTTAAACATTAAAAATTATAATATACTGGGTTGTCCGGAAAGTTCGTGCCGACTAACCTATATAATTTAATAAATGTATACTAAAATTTAAATCTTTTGCGTTTCAATTTTCCTTCAAAATCGGCACGAACTTTCCGGACAACCCAATATTTGCCGTAAGGGGGAGGCAGGGAGGGAGGGAAGGCGAGAGGGAGGGGGAGAGAGAGAGAGAGAGAGAGAACATGTTTCCTTATTAAATAAGAAAGATCTTTGAAAAATATTTTTATCATATTTTTATCATATTATGTTAATTTATCTGCAATACTATATATATGAATTTAATATTAATCGATATAAATTTTTTATTTGTAGTCAGAAATAAATCAGAAATAACTGTATAGGTATGCCGAGCTATTTTTCAAATAGAGAAGAACTTGTTTCAATTAATGATGTTTCATTTTTCTCAATCAATTCCATTAGCTTAACAATATCTTTTTGCGATAGCTTTTGAAAATTTTTAGTTTTCACAATTTCTTTCATATGAAACTTAACAAAATTTATCAAATATATTTCTAAAAACTTTATATTAAACGAAAACGCAAATTCTATAAGTTCCATAGCATTTATAATCGCAATAGAGCGTATCAATATTCACATGTTAATTTTACGATTAATACATCATACTTATCGACTGTTTTTAATATGTTTATCAACTCATATTCAAAATTAATATAATCTGATTCAGATTTTGAACCATTTATAATTAATAACAAAATCCTAAAATTTTCTAATTCCTCAAACGTTAATTCATTTGTCATATCTATTTTTGGTTCATGTGTTCATGTTTGACATATATTATATTTCTTAAAATAGCTAGTATTAGCACAATTTTTTAAATACAATTACATTTTGTTTTCTGTTCCCAGTATAAAATTAATTGATTTATCATTCTTAGATTGAAACTCTTTAAGGGTTGAGTCTTCAAGAGATTTTACATCTTTTGTGAAAATAATGTTGAAATTGAGAATATTGAGGATAAATTCATATGTAAAATGTTACTTTTCAATTCATGAAAAATGTCAAACTTACAATATATAGTAAGAATATCATCAAAAAGCTTATTTTCGGATACTTCCATTAACAATGTCATATTCGAAATACGACCTGAGAACGATTTTGGTATATCAGAATTTAAAATAATAGTGCATAAACCAGTAAATGCTCTATCACATAAAAAATTATGCTGTTTTTAAAGTATTACTATATGAAAGTGTGTGAGTGTTACTATACGAAACCAGTTTTATTAGAATTTTGTAATGATCTTTTTCTAAAAATGTCGGAGAATATAATTGATCTATGACTTTAAACAATTATTACTTTCATTAATTTTCCATGTAAAATCAAGTTTAGTCGACTTAATCTGCGTTTGAGCATAGCTCTTGGAATATAAAGGTAAACAATCAATAATATTTTAAATAAACATTTTTTTTCAAATTAAAAAAATTTTTTTTTAATATTCGTGTGGATGAACAGAGATCATTTTATTGTAAAACTTTTGTATAAAATATTTTTTGATATCTCGAATAGTTTTCGAGATATAACGGAAAAAGCTGAACATTGTGCTGTATACGTAAAGGGTGTTTTCTCCTTCAAACTCCTTCAAAGCAATTGATATTTTCTAAATTCATCTCTTTAAGTGAACTACAAGTTCACAAAGTTTCATTAAAATCAGACTCAAATTTTTAAAACAAATTAAATGATAAAGACTACAAGTCAATGCAGGATGTTAAGTACTGATAAATGAATTTTAATATTTAATATTTAATATTATAATAATTTCAATACAATGCTAGATGTTTTAATGCTTCGACCCTTATTAGGTCATCCTCAGTAACATAAAAATATATAAATAAAAAAGGTCGCAAATTACAAAAATACCGAATAACATATTCAAATGTTTAATTTTTAACGATTCCTATAATCAAAATTACAAAGAATCTACTTCTTTCATTTCTTCAATATTCCTCCGCATGTAGTAATAAAGACACCTTCGTCTAATCAATGTCTTCTCGTAATAGCATGGTCAATTGTTAACAATTAATAAAATATATAAAAAATATAAAAATTAAGTCGCATCGACTTGGTGATGAACATTAATTAAAAAAAAACCAAATTGTAAAAGTAATCCTGAACGATTAGAATAAGATATAAATTAATAAAATAGTTGAATTGAAGTAGTAAAATCATTGAAAAAAAAAGTTTTAATCATCATATTTGTGCAACTAAAACAAATGCAAGGATTCTCATCAATCGGTGATGTACATATATCTGTCATAAAATTATGTTCTCAAATCATCAATTAGTAAAATTCTAACGTGCGAAGGTAAAATTTGCGTTAGAATTTTATTCAAATAGGTATGACAATTAAAATTTTTTTTTTAAATGCATGGAATACAATATCTCTCTTAATATGGCATTCATGACTACCAGAAGGCATACAACTCAATGGAGACTTGGGCGATCCTAGAGGCAATGGATCTAGTGAGAATTGACTCAAGGTACTCAATTATAAAATACATCTATAGACAAGCTACCCTCAAAGTCAAAGTCAACAATGATACCGAAAAAATTCAGAAGAGAAGAGTCATAGGGTGACACGATTTCTCCAAAATTGTTCTTGCATTGGAATAAATTTTCAAAGGCCTTGAGAGAGAAAAGTTGCAGTTGAACATATCTGAATTATCTGCGCTTCGCAGACGACATTGCACTCTTCAGTAACAATGCTGCAGAGCTAGAAGAGATGTTACAAGAACTAAATTGCGCGTGCAGATAGGTGGATCTAAGTATGAATCCATAAAAAATCAAGATTATATTCACTAATAATATAAAATTGATTATTAATAAAGTAACCATTCAAAATATAGAAGAGTGTACTTGAGCCACACCATTAAACTGGGCAAGCAAAACCAGACAATGGAGATTATGAGGCGGGTCGGTTTGAATGGGCAGCATTTGGCAAGCTGAAATATATCTCATCAGAGATTCCAAAATTCCCATAAACCTTAAGCGAAAAGTATATGAGACATATATATTGCCGGTGACGATATATACAGCCTTGAAACTATGACGATGACCTAGCGTAGTGCAAATTAAGGTATGTCAAAGAGCAATGGAAAGATCAATGCTGGGGATCAGTCTTAGGCCAGAGTTAGACTATACATTGAAGAATGAGATTAAGATTGAAAGATTGAAGTTTGACTAAAAGTCAGAACCAAAGAAGTCTTCATTGGTGAAATTTCAATCTTTAATCTTTAATCTCAATCTTCAATGCCTAGTTTGATTCCGGTCTTAGAGACAAAGTGAGAAATGATATTATAAGATCGAAGACCGGTGTCTCTGATATCGGACAAGTGGCGGCGCTGAAGTGGAGATGGGCGGACCATAAGGCCAGGTGTAAAAATGAGAGGTGGAATAAACGTCTATTGTATTGGAGATGGAGGGCGTCGATAAGGAGCGTGGGCTGGCCGCAGTCGCGCTGACGCAATGACATTAGAAAGTATGCGGAGTCAAATTGGATGCGGGTCGGTAGGAAAGGGAGATATGGAGAAAAATGGAAAAGGCCTATGTCCAAAAGTGAATTGCGAAGGGCTGAGAAAAAGAAGAACAGATGATTTCAGAACGTAATTTTATGATATGTGTGTGTATGTGTGTATATATATATATATATATATATAGAGTATATATATATATATATATATATA
>NW_012130087.1:3239847-3244877 GCF_000143395.1 Atta cephalotes
GTGTGTGTGTGTGTATATATATATATATATATATATAGAGTATATATATATATATATATATATATAGAGGATGTCTGGAAATAATCGCCAAATATTTCATGGGCAGGTAGAGCAGATTAAACTGAGTCGAAAAATCCTCTATCATTTTGTAAATTTCCCCAATAGTTAACCGGTATACACTACCGACCACCTTTCATCGTTTTTTTTAATTGCACAAATAAGTATGACGATTAAATTTTTTTTGCAATTATTTTATTACTTCAATTTAACTATTTTATTAATTTATGTATTATTCTAATTGTTCAGGACTACTTTAAATTTGATTTATTTTAGAAATTAACGTCGATCCACCATGGCACGTTGATGTAACTTAATTTCAATATTTTTTATATATTTTATTAATTTTTAACAATTGATCATGCGATTGCAGGAAGACATTTTTTGGACGGAGGTATCCTTATCATTACACGCGGAGGAATATTGGAGAAATGACGAGAGAAATAGATTCTTCATAATTTGATTATAGGAATCGTTAAAAATTATATTTGAACGTATTATTTGATACTTTTGTAATTTACGACCTTTTTTATTCATATATTTTTATGTTGCTAAGGATGACCTAATGAAAGTCGAAACATTTAGCATTGTATTGAAATTATAATATTAAAATTCATTTATTAGCACTTAACATTAACTCGTAGCTTTCATTATTTAATTTACTTTTATTTATAATTTTATTGATGCATTTTAATTATTCATACATTTTGTGATTATATATTTTATATAAGTACAACTTTCTAAATATATCATACACAGTATATGAAATTATAAATTGAGTTTTAATTCTAACATAAATAATAGATTCGTCTAAAGTTAATACTTTTGCAGTTATAATTGCATTCAAATTATTCTTGTTAATAAAAAACAAATTTGATACATATATTTTGATCAAAAGTTCCCAGAATTCATTCAGAACATTCAAAATATAAGTTTTATTCATCAAAAGTGATATTGTCCCCTTCAAAGTACTCTCCATCGACTGCAACGCACTTATGCCAGCGCTTGATCCAGCTCTCGAAACATTTCTGGAACTCTATTGTTGGTATAGCCATCAGAGCCGTCTTCGATTTTTCCATTACCTCCTTTCGGCTGTTAAAATGCGTTCCCTGTAATGATTTTTTGACTCGATCAAACAGAAAAAAATCGCAGGGAGCCACATCAGATGATTTCCAAGGTTTTCACCATTGAATCCATTTTTAACGCAAAATTTAATACTCGTTGTTGCAAATTTAACTCCATTTTTAAAACTGTAAAAAATCGAAAATATATGCAGAGGTAGATGTACTCAAGATGGCGTTTTTACAAATGTCAAGCTATGGTGATAAAATTTGGTGAGAATGTCAATGATAGATGTGGCAACCTAACCAAAAAAATAGAACTCAAATCAGCTGACTCAGAGCATCACCTGGTGGTAATTCCGGGAACTTTTTGATCAAGGTGGTATGAATCTATGAATTTTCTTTATTATACAGAATATTCATTGAATCGTCATTTTAGAAAATATAAATGTATTAATTCGTTTATACAAAATCTTATACATTTTTTAATTTTTAATGCTAATGTGTATTCAATGATGTTGATAAAAAATAAATTAACAACTTACATTTTTCATCTCCATTATATAATATGTTTATTTTCCATTATATGTTTGTTTTCCATTAAAATATTTTGACTGATGAATTTGAGATTTTTAAATATTTTAATATGCTTCGATATGTTCAAGTATTCTCCAATTAGTACGATATATAAAAAATATACAGATGAGGCAGTTGATTTCCTTTTATGTTAAATTAAGTTTACGAGCTAGTATAAACACCAAGATTGCAGAAATAATGTATATACATTATATAACAAATAAACGTGTCCATTTACATGTTTTCTTTTGTCACACAGCTAACCAACTGCAGTCAAGCATTTCCTTTACAGTCGAATGACAAGTTGCTCGACTGCAATTGGTTGGTTCTTTCATTCCGATTCGAATCGAACTCGATGTAAACTAGGCCAATGACTAATAATGTTTTCGGCCCGGGTTTGCACTAACTTGGATTAGAAAATTTTTCGTTGTGGTTGGACATTACACGCTCTACCAATGGTACCAGGAGAGCACGAAACATCATTACTTCAACCCAAGTTGGTGCAAACTCGGTCGAGTCGAAAACGCTATAAATTTCCATCGCAGATTAGAATTGGATCAGAGTGTAAGAACTGACCACTGTCGAAAACTTCCCTCTCTTTCAACTGTAAAGGTGCTGTCGTAACCTGCGATATAACCTGCGTAATGCCTCCGGCACACCAGCCCGATGTTCGTCGCGCGCGACATGCGATATCTAATGAGTGTACAACTTTATTGATGTTTTCATTCTAAAAATATTCTCATTGGATATCGCGTGCGCAATGAACATTGCGCTGGTATACAAGAGTCATAAGCGTAACCTGCGTATTCTAATAATTTTACATTATATTTTATTTACTAGAACGCCATTTTGAAAACTGATATTCATATTTTGCGCAAGATTAGAGAAATGCGATCTATTGCTGATTAGAATTTCTATTGGACATTCTAACAGAAATGCTAAACGAATTTACGATTGGTTTTCGTAACAATCTCATAAAATACGCCCGAATAACCGGCACCTTTCCATCACGTACATAAGAGATGATGATCGAATGAATAATTAAAATCGAAAAGTCTGTGAGATCTTATGACTTCTGCCACGGAGAATAAGAAGGAGATCAAACTTAAACAGCCGGTCAAGTAGTGTCCGGAAAGAAGTAGGCTCAAAACATGGTGTAGGAAAACTTGTGGAAAATCCGGCAAATGTGATTTTAGTGCCATCGCGCCTTATGAGAAAAGTTGGAAGTATTGATTGTTACGTGATTACAGATCACATGTATGTATGTATATAGTAGTATGTATAGTAGATACAATATGTGATCTGTGACCACGTGACAGTACTTCCAACTTTTCCCACAAGGCGTGATGGCACTAAAATCACATCTGCCAGATTTTCCATGGGTTTTTCTACACCATGTTTTGAGTTCACTTTCAGACTTCGAGTTTAATCTCTTTATTACTTCCTATCTCTTCATAACTTCTGTACGCAAAATGCGGTAACGCTTGTCGCGCAGCTTTAGGCGTGGTTTATTCGATGCGTTTTTGCACGAAACAAAAGAATCTGACAAAAAAAGCGTCGCTCTGCCTATGATCCGAAATATTAAACATTAAAGTTGATGACTATTGAGGTTAGGAAATCTGTCAGAAGCGAAATGAGGTCTATAATGTACTGTTCTGTACACAGCCCACACAGTGTTAAACCCATGGCACATACAAAAACGTAAGACCGTAAGAACTTAATCAGTAAATGAATTGTCCAATCACGATAGAGACCGTAAGCCAGTAACAAATCCAATCTTATGATTTCCTTACTGATTATTTATAGCCTTACGTTTTTGTATGTGCAACGGGCTTAACACTGTGTGGAACAGTGCAATTATAGATCTCTTTTCGCTTCTATGTGCCATAGGCTTAAGATTGGATTCGCTACTGGTCTTACGATTTCTACCGTGATTGGGCAATTCGCTTACTGATAACGTCTTACAGTCTTATGTTTTTGTATGTGCCATGAGCTTTAACCCCATTTTACAATGGGCAGTAGCAATAGTGGACTAAGGAGTAGACGTAGAAATCAACCAATCATAGTCAAATGTGAAAAGGATAATCAACCATGATTTCTACGCCTATTCTTTAATTTACTACTACTGCCCATTATAGAATGGGCTTTAGACGGGCCGAGTTTCAGACGCGTCCAACTTCAGTACCGGTTACTAGTAAATAATAGGAGATCATTAGTCGCCTATGTAAAATTTTTTCAAAAATGTTGAAAATTTTAATATATTTTACGTATTTTATATATGTATACATATATAGAAATATATAGTATATATTTATATATATTATACGTACGTAAAATATGTAAAATATATTAAAATTTTCAACATTTTCAATCCTGAGCGAAAATAGCGTAAAATTAAAAAGCATAAAGTAACTAGACGGAAACTATTCAAGTGAAACGATATAATTGATCGGCGAAAGTTACGCAAGTTATGTCGCATGTGATCGCACCCTAAAACCAGCGGCATACAATGTTTGTCTGATTGGTTAAACTTTAATTTCAATCTTCAATTTCTCATCCTTCAATGCGTAATCTGATTTTGGCCTAAGAGTTTCCATAATAAAAGGAACTTATCAGAAATCGTATTATGGAATACATTGTTTCTGATTAAGGTTAAAATTCTTATTCTCTGTTCTCTGTTCTCTGTTCTCTGTTCCTTTTATTGTGCGGAGCCTCTAAGGCCCTGTTGTACCAATGTTATTTTGATTTTAAGCAAGGCTTAAAACTCTTTCTATCTCTGTCTCTTTTTGGCTTTAAAACGAGACAGATAGAATTTTAGTTTCACTTAAAATCAAAGTGACATTGGTGCAACTGGGCCATAAGCCGAAGACACAATGCGAAGGAATAAGAAACTATTATTCCGATATATCCGATTTCTGATAGGTTGAAATTGTGTTATTCGCTATCGCTATTCCCTCGCATTATGTCTTGGGCTTAACAGTTGCAAAACAAACGATATAAGCGCTTAGTAATTCTTTAATTTGATGATTCCTACATTTTTCCCGGAAAGTATTTTATATATAATTATATAAAATTATATAAAAATATATATAATTTTATATAATTGTATATTGTATGAACATATTTTATATATATAATTTTATATATATAATATGTATAATTATGTTCTCCATTTAATTATACACACACACACACACACACACACACACACACACACACACACACACACACACACACACACACAACATACACACACTATAATAATATTATAATTATTTTATTATTATATATATAATTTACTTTTCGTCGGTCTTAGTATCACTATTACTTAATTAA
>NW_012130087.1:3244897-3259126 GCF_000143395.1 Atta cephalotes
AACACACTGTCGCTCTAACGGAGATATAGGTGGAGTCTATATTATANACAAATAATAGTAATAACCTCTATAGCATATATATAGTATANAATATATATATATATATATATATATATATATATATATATATATATATATATACATACATATCGCGCACATTCCTTCTTTCTCGCATTCTGTTCTAACCTACAAGTCGCTGTCCACTTTCTTCGCTCAGCGAAATCGTGAGTCCCGGTGAGGTTAAGTCGCCAGAAATACGTCTAACGGAATAGTCTTCAACACAGAATAAACCAAACTATTCAGTAACAATTGCGAGTAAAATCACAAGTCGCATAAATAAACGTAAATTTGCATGTTTTTTTCTCTAATATAACAACGAGAATATTGTGATCACTAACAAAACTTTCTCTCTTTTTTTCAGACTTTAAATTATAAGCTCATTTTTTTCAAAGTTATTGTACTTGCAACTTTTCAGTTATTATTTAATAATTCTGTAATTGCTGCGTTTCTTAAATATATTTGTCTTTTCTTGCTAATTGCAATTCAATGTAAGCATATTAAATGTTTTAATACAACAAAGTATTGGGTTTGCAGAGTATCCCAGTGAACAATGAACATGGCAGCTAGTGCTGGTCTTACACGACAAGAGGTGTTGATGCTGGTAGCAAGATTGACGTGTGTTGCAGCAATCGGCTTTTTCAGCATGAGATGGCTTATCAGTCAGCTTGATCCTACCAGAAGTACTAAACAAAGAGCTAAAAAGAAGGTTTGACATTATCTTATATAATTTCTCAATGAAATTTCAAAGTCGCAAATTGTCTTCAATTTGTAGAACAGAACATTAATTGCAGATAATTTGTATAAATTCTTATGTATAAATTCTTTTAGGCTCGGGAACAATTACGTAAATTGGCAGAAAGCGACAGATATGCACGATCCTTTGACTTGGATCAATTGACAGACTATGAGATGATAATAGCTAATCATCTGATAGATCCAAGTGATATCAAAGTATCGTGGAGTAGCATTGCTGGTCTGGATAGTGTTATTCAAGAACTTAAAGAGACAGTAATCCTGCCTATACAGAGGAAGGAATTATTTGAAGATTCACAGCTGACTCAAGCACCCAAGGTACCAGATATGTTCCTTAGAGAGAAATTAATATTTTAGATGTACCTTGTGCTTGTCATTTTCAGGGAGTATTGCTATATGGTCCGCCAGGTTGCGGTAAAACCATGATGGCCAAGGCTACCGCTCGGGAGGCAAAAACACGCTTTATAAATCTAGACGTGAGCATCTTGACTGATAAGTGGTATGGGGAAAGTCAGAAGCTGGCTGCTGCTGTCTTCTCATTGGCAGTGAAATTGCAGCCCTGTATTATTTTCATTGATGAGATAGGTACATCAAGAATAGAAATTATTTTTAGTATAGTTATCTAAGTATATCTGGGTTTATTTTAGAAACTTTTATTATCTCAAAAATTTTATTTTTTTATTACTTAAAAAAATTATATCTATTTAATATATTTCTAATATAATTTGTGATATAGTTTATCAGATGATATTTTAATCGCATTAATGTATACAATTTGATACAATCTATTTGTATAATAAATAAAATTTTTTATCTTAATATATTTTTAACAGATTCGTTTTTGAGATCGCGCAATTCACAAGATCATGAAGCTACGGCAATGATGAAGGCCCAATTTATGTCATTGTGGGATGGTTTGATAACTGATCCTGATTGTACTGTGATTATAATGGGAGCCACTAATAGGCCACAGGATTTAGATAAAGCGATTCTGCGTCGTATGCCAGCTACTTTCCATATTGGATTGCCGGTAAGGATATTTATGCGATTTTAAATTTTACATAATTATTAATACATAATTATGATATATAATGCCAAAATATATATTAATTCCATATATATATATATATATGTATATCAATTCCAGAATGAGCAGCAGCGATTAAAAGTTTTGCAGTTGATACTGAAAAATGAACCAACCGCAGACAATGTAGAACTTGCAACATTGACAAAGCATACAGAAGGCTTCTCTGGATCTGATTTACAAGAACTTTGTCGAAACGCGTCTATATATCGTATTAGAGATTATTTATACACGCAGTATGTATATTTAAATATTTCGTAGAAAAAAATTGAATATAGCGCTTTATATCCAGAATTATATGAATTTCAAAATTTGAAGTCACATTGTATCAGTTTCTATAATGTTGTTCAATTTGCAGCGACGGACTTAAATATGAGAATAATACAGACGACGAGTACGACGAAGAATTTCACGATACTGTGCGTCCCATCACGATGGAGGATTTACTCAAATCATTCAGAAAGATGAGAACGTCGAAACTACACATGGGAACGCTCAGCACGAGACAGCTGGATCTAGATTAAGAAAAGAACTTTATTCATTGTTAGTCGCTGTCTGTGACTGATTTCTTTTCGACAGTTCTTCGTGTGTTAGATAGATGTTACTACAACGATGAGTGATATTCCGCTTCGTCATGAAACTGCATATAATATTTCGATACTGTTGGAAGTGGTTTTCTTGTGAACGTTTAAAAATTTTTATGAAAGTATTAAGATGTTGAAATAGCGAAAATAGAATCATCGAGCGAAGTGTTTATAATTCCGTAGTAAAAGTTTATTGTAGGGGAAAATTTTATAATAAGATACAAAGAAATTTTCTTCTGGATACGTTGTACCTATGGTGACAACGAATGACAAAGGCGTCATTTTATTGTATCAAAATTTTTATTTTCTCTTATTTAGTTCCTTTTATAGAAAATATAATTTGTTGTCTATAGACAATGTCTATTAGATAAATGGTATTTTTGTTTCTCCAAAATTAAAAGAATAAATTTGAAATATAATTTCTTTTTACAATGTATACAGTTAAAATATAAATATAATTAAAGCTAGTAGCTAGACATGCATGTCCAAAATTTGTGTATATAATAAAATGTATAACAGAATATTGTGCAAAAGTGAAAAAGAGTAACTTTCGATTGTTAATTGTTAATAGCGATACAAAAAAGATATTAATTAAAAAATTTTGGGACAGCTCCAATTAAACTACATGAGATTTTTACATATAATACGCTTTTACGTGTTTATTATATACATTATGCCTTTTAAAAGGCACATACAAATATGCATTTTTGTCTATTTTGTTTATATAACAAATTAATTGAATTTTGAGTTTTATTTTTAAGCATTTCTTTATGTAATTGGAACTGTAAATGTAAGAAGGCACCTTAATTTTGCGTATACCATTTAAATTATTGCTTACGTTTGTAGTATTTAATTACATGAATAAGTTAATATCATTATTTTACAAAAAAATTAGGAATTTTTTATAAATATATATTTACACACAAATTATATTTATTGATAAAAATACCAAAAATTCTCTTACACATATAGTTTTATGATATAATAATGCTTCATATAATGTATTTTTTTTACTTTGTCTTTCAATCTCAAAATGAAATCAACAGTAAGCTTTAATAAGCGAAATCTAAATTCTATATATAGTTAACTTCAGCAATGCTTATATACTATTTAATTCCACACTTGTAAATATATGTAAAGAAAGATATATAGATACATCTAGCAATATAGATGTTGATAAGATATGAATATTTCAGATTTAACTCGATATCCACAATCCTAGTATATATTGCTATTTCAAGATAAGAACTGGATTTTAGGAAGATTATAAAAAAATGTATGCAAAGAGAGAAAAACACAGAAAAATAAACAATATAAATCCAAGAAACATTCACACTTGCAAAAATGTAAAATCATAAAAATTAAAACTATATCAGGTTGCGCACAATTAAGAGACATGTAATGCATGTATGTTATGCTAAGAAATAAATTCTGTTTAAAGATAAAGTTTCAAGATCAATGTCCTAAATATTAAATTATATTTTCAAGAACTAAATCAAGTACGCGCAGTTTAAAAAAAAATTATATATATATATATATATATATAAATATTTTGTATTACATTATCCAACACTAAAGATAACGTTAGAAAATGTGAAAAGGAAATAGATATCATAAAGAGACTAGAGGAAATCGTAGAAAGGCGTTCAGAGCACAAAGCATCCGCGCGCATTTTGAAAAAAATGATACGGATATTTCTTTTCTTCGCTCCTCAGAATTGGATAAACCAAGAAATTTGATTCAGTCTTATATTTTTCACATTAAAAATAAAAGCAAGGTATAGAAAACAAAAAAAAGGATATAAAGATATTAGATGTATAAGAGATGTAACTGAAACAGGTCTTTCCTTTCATTTTTAGAGAGAAAAAAAAAATGAAAGAAAAGATGGAAAGAAATGTTTTCCACAAACGTGTGAATTGTACGCTCTAAAAACGAGGAGAGAGAAGAAAATCAATTTTCGTTCAGTCTCCGATCTGTTTCTATCAATGAAGATTAACTTTAATTTCAGTTGAATTTATTCTTCAATTTTTTTCTTACTGTTAGAACTAAAAAAAAGATGAATAATTTCAACAGATTAAAGTTAATCTATGTTGATGAAAATATGAAGCGGCAGCGGTTTAGACGCTCATACGCTGTAATTAGCTTCTAGAATTGAAAAAAGATGAATAAATAAACAATGAATAAATTGAACTTCAGTTAAGAATTAACCGTGAGTTATGGAATTGGACCTAAATGGAAAACACATAGAATGAAGCTTCCTAGATAGTTAAGTCTATAGAGACAGATTTTAAGTATACTATCAATTTTTGATAGCAAAAAGATAACAAATTTCATATAAAGTCACGGACTATAGATTTGCAATCTGATTGAATTTAGTTACAAAATGCCCAAGCCGAATATATCCTGAAGGAAAAACCGAGCAAATAAACAATTCATTTTAACAAAAACTGTGTTCCAAAATTTACTGTTAATATTGAAAATCTATACGTATGTACGTAACGTAAACTATAGTTTTTCAGTATAGCAGTAAATTTTAGAACACAACCATTTAGCATTATGTTCAGAAAAAGACGAAAAAAGCCAGATGGTATCGTGTCCCAAAAAGGGATAATTACCAATTTTACAAAGAAAAGAATCCCATTCTTTAGGTTTCTTTTAGATAAACGCGACCGCATTAATAGCCATCAGTAGATGCTTTCCATTTAGTGACACAAGTTGACATAAACATTATTATTCTATCTTTCTTGGTATTCAATAAGCAATAAAAACAGAACAACACTTGTATTGACTTGTATCACCACATATCGCACACAAAGGATCACAGCGGGGCATGAAATGATATATGTGTGCTTCGAACTTTTAAATTCTCTATTATCTAGAAGATATTGAAGCCTATTAATTCGATACTCTTTTCTAATGATACTTTCTAGCAAGAGACAATTCGTAACAAAATGATCTTATTTTTTTAAGGATGTTTGTATTTTTTTTTATGTAAAATGTATCAATTAAAAGTTAGTTGAACAATCAGCCAAAATCGCATTAAACAAATTCTGATATTATTCCATGAAACTATAATTGTAAAAAATAAAACAAATAATTTGGATGATAATGATTTTATTCGAAATGATCATATTTTGTCACAGGTCAATAATTTTTGAACGAGTAAATATTCAAATAAAGTTTTGCGTGAATATTTGTTTTATTAGTATACGAGTACAGTTTTTTGTATACATATGTACAAAATTTGATTTAATTCCCCGACTTCTGATAGATTGCATTTCTTTATTCTTTCTATCGTATCTATATAAGTGTAAATATAGATATTACTTCTTTATCTTACTCACTTTTTATCTTACTCTACTTTTAGAATTAGAAAAAAAATTAATTAAACCGAGATTAAAATTAATCTATATATAGAGTGTCCCATAAATTTTTGCCAAGCGCTTTTATATAGATAGAGCAGATTGAGTCGAAAAATCCTCTAACATTTTGCAATTTTCGCAATGGTTAACGAGATATTAATTATTAAAAATAACTGAATATTGGTTTTCAATAATTTTTTATTCAAATATTATCAACTTTACAGAAAAACAGCGAGAGATAAAAATTGTATTTTTGTCTCTCGCTTCTCATAAAGTTTTGATTTTTTTTAGAATTTTTTAGTATTATCTTTTCTTATATATTGATAAAAATAAGAAAATGCAATATTAAAAAATTGATAAAAAATTCTAAAAAAATTCTTAGAGTTCTATGAGAAGAAAATAATTGATTTTTGTATCTTGCAGTTTTCTGTAAAATTGATAATATTTGAGTAAAAAAATTATTGAAGACCAATATTCAGCAATTTTTAGTAATTAATATCTTGTCAACTGTTACAAAAACTGAAAAATGGTAGAGGAGTTTTCGACTCAGTTTAGTCCGCTCTATCTACACAAAAGCAGTTGGCAAAACTTACAGGACACTCTATACATTAGCAGAAATTAGTTAGAATCAGAAAAAAGATAAAAAGTAAATTAAATCCAGATTAGAATTTACAGTGATAAAAATGGATAAAAGACCCATCTGATTTCACTAATGATTTAAATCTTTATTATAATCTTGATTTAATTTACTTTTTATTTTTTCTAATTCTAAGAAGAGATAAATAGTAAGTTAAATCGAAATTAAAGTTAATCTTAAAGTTAATGGAACTAAGACGTAAAAGGTTGCACCAACGTTACTTTGAATTATAAATAAGTAATTAAAACTCTTTCTGTCTCTGTCTCTTTTTGGTTTTAAAATGAGATAGATAGAGTTTTAAGTCTTACTTAAAATCAAAGTGACATTGATGCAACTATGTGACAAAGCTTGGATAAAGAACGCGAAATCCACTCGCGGCAGCAGGATGAGAAGAGTCTCGAGGAGTCGAGTCCGAGGACGTACGAGCGACGCGTTCGGTTTCTCCTATGCCGTGGTGCGTTTCTTGTTCCTCCTTGCTTCTCCAACCCGATCCAGAAAGATCCCGCGATTCGTTCGCGGTGACGCGATCAGAGTGTGCGCGCCGAAAGAGAAACGCGAGAATGGGCCGCGGCGGCGAGTCGCGAGCGAGAATACATACAACATACACACACATAAGTACATACATATATATGTATAACGTGCGTGCGTAGTGCGTGCATGCGTGCGGCTACGGGACGGAACGAAACGGAACGGAACGAAGAAGAGACCGGGGCCGCCCGCGGGGGTCGAGAGGCGAGAAAACGGAGAAAAGACACACATACACATACGCACGCACACGCTGTCATGGCGTTAACGTTAACAACGCGTGTCGAGCATACTACGTGCCGTCGGCGACGCTGCCGCGAAGCGAGGTGCCGGTAATACACCGCCGTTCCGCCGCGGAACAGCCCCTGGGTAACGTAACGCGAGAACGACGGCGATCAGATCAGTCGTCGTCCGTCCATCCGTACGGGGGAGAGAAAGAGTGAGTGAGTGAGTAAAGGAAGGGGAAAAGGAGAGAGGAAGAGAGAAAGAGAGAGAAACAGAGAGAGTGAGCAGCGCGAGCGTTGTGTCAGCCGCTCGGCTTCAATCAGCTTCGATTCAGCGCCGAGTCTGTCGTCGTGCTCTCTCGGTCTCTTTTATCTACAGAAAAGGTAACGTGCTCGTGAAATAGTACACGAGAGTTGCGGGCGACCCTACGCTATCAAACTTCTATCTCCGTCGCTGCCGTCAATCGCGAGAAACGAACGCGCCGCCGCCGCTGCCGAGCGCGCGCGAGAAGAAGAGAGAGGACCGCTCCTCTCACTGCCTCTCTCTCTTTAGTAGAGTGCGAGTGCACTTAACCTAAAATCTAGAATCCTGCTTCGTCGTTTCTCTCGTTGCCGTCTCTCCTGCGGTTTCTCGTGGATCCCTCGTCGTCGTCCGGTTTGGCGAAGCGGCACGGCGAAGCGAACGCCGGAGGTGCGACGCGACGTCTCGTATCGCATCGCATCCTATCGCATCCCATCGCGTCCCATCGCATCGCATCGATCGGCTCGACGACGATCGACTCGATCGCGAGAGCGCGACGGACCTGAGGAGCCATCGAGTCACGGCGATTCGAGCATCGCCCTCGTCGCTGCTGCTCTATCGCGCGGTGCTAACCCATCATCCCTGTCGCCTACTCTTAACTCCAGTGATCGCGTTCGACGTAAACGCGCGCGAATGTAGGCCGGTGATACTTCGGTGAACTCCCGAACGATTCACTCCGATACCCCTGTGATCCTTTATGCTTCCGTTCATTTACCGAGTCTTTCAACCTCCTTCCAATTAAAGGTAATACTCTCTCTCCCATAAGACTCTCTTTCTCTTATTCTTCTCTGGTTGCCAATTGGCAAAGTTGATGATAATGATGATTGTGATATTTGTGATTTTTGGAGCAGGAATGTCTATCTGAGTGGACTACAGATAAGGAAGTCCGCGGTGGACAATGCAACAATCCAGAGGCCAGTGTCTTTAGTGATAGCTGTACAGTTACGGAATCTGCAAAAGAGTGTATGGTGTGCATTCCTTATTGGCGTCATCTGCCACCGCGATTGTGTGGACAGCTTCTCTCTAAAGGCTATATCATCGCTTTCTGTGGAGTTTCACTGTTGTGTATTCTGTGAAATCCCATCAGACTGGTGATGGTGATATGTCATTATAAAATGATCCACGTCCGATCAAGAACCAACACTGAGCTTCGTGGTGGAGAAATAGGACATGCTCGATGAAAAACATGCCTAAGTAGAGGAACACATGTTCTGGGAATTGATGGGTATATGCTTTTCCTGCAGGAGACCCACCAGCGGCAGGTTGAACAGTAAAATCTCTGAGCATATCTCGGCCTCTGTAACTCCTCTCCATGTTTGTCTGGAGGAACAAAGAAGACCAGAACTGGGCTCATGTGACGCCTCACAAGCTCACAAGCCTCAGGTGAACCTGCGTTTATATTTTAATTCCTCAAATGTGTGTAGCATGCTAGTAAAATTATAATTAAATATATAATTAAAATTTTTATTCTATTTTATTATTTGCAATTCTGACAACAGGTTAAAAGAACCTTTGAGAATCAAAAGGCAGAAGAAGAGATTCCCGAGGAGGTGGCGGAAAGTGATTCGATCGAAGTCGAAGCAGGAGAGTTAAGACAAAGCCAGCCGAGTATGGCCAATACTATCAGCAACATGAAGATGACTAATCCCATAAAGGGGCTGGTTAGCAAACGCCGCAAACGTTTCACAGAAGATGGTTTTAATCTTGATCTCACATGTATCCTTGTCTTATTGTTTTGCACATGTCAACAATTAGAAATAATTAAACATTAGAATATCATGCATTGTACATACTCTATTTACATTAACAATGTAAATATAATATGCACAATACATAGTATTCTGTGTATTTTAATACAATGAACCAATTGATTTGGATAAATTCCTTAGCGAGTGTTATGACATTAGATATAAAAGCGAATTTAATAGCGATGGGTTTTCCTGCTGAGAAACTGGAAGGAGTGTATAGAAATCATATTGATGACGTTGTTAAACTACTGGAATCGAAGCATAAAGATCATTATAAAATTTATAATCTGTAAGTGAAAAGATTTAACGTTAAAACGTTTCTTTTACAACAAATGACTGGTATATAGCATTGTGATAATATTTTAGGTGTTCTGAGAGATCGTATGATTGTAAAAAGTTCAAGCAGAGAGTAGCTACTTATGCATTTGATGATCACAATCCACCAAAGCTGGAGCAGATTAAGCCTTTCTGCGAGGACGTGCAGTCGTGGTTATCCCAAGATAAGGACAATGTGGCCGCAGTTCATTGCAAGGCGGGCAAAGGTCGGACGGGTGTAATGGTGTGCTGCTATTTACTTCACAGCAAACAGTTTCCCACTGCCACGGAAGCCCTTAATTATTATGGAACTAAACGGACTCATGATAGGTAAGCATTACAGAAGATTTAAGGATTTAGCATATAATGTCTCGATGATTGAGAATTATCTTATTTATTCGACTTTATTATGATCTAGGAAAGGCGTAACGATACCATCGCAGAGAAGGTATGTGGATTATTATGCTACTCTCCTCCAAGAAGGTATCAGTTATGAACCAGTGACATTATTACTGCGTAAAATACAACTGGATCCGGCTCCTATTTTCAATGGAGGTCAAGGCTGTAAGTACTAGTATAAAAGTTATGTATGGATTATCATTAACGGGAATTTATTTTATTAATTTTTTAAGAAATAAAATATATCTTTCTCTCTTTAACTTTGTAATATTTTTCTATGCAACTTTTTATTTGTACTATATTATATTTCTCTGCATTTCATGTTTTTAGGTCTGCATTTTGTAATCTCGGAATCAAATAAAAGGATATTTTCTGATGATTATGAGGTTCGGAAAGGTACATCTTCTATATGCATCTCACTGCAACACACTGTCGCTCTAACGGGAGATATACGGGTGGAGTTCTATAATTATAAGCCAAAAATGAAACGAAAGGTACATATTGCAATATTTATGTTAACTTATTTGGCACGACAGAGATCAATGAACTGTGTTTTACTGTATTTTCCAGGAAAAGATGTTTCATTTTTGGTTTAACACATTTTTCGTCCGTGAGAAAACGAATTCCGAGTGCGACAATGGCGATTTACATGAAAGATCGGCGAGAGCATTTAGCTGCGACGGCACAGCCATGGAATTGCCGATGGTTATGTCGCATCTGAAACCTAGAACTGGATCATTGGCGAGTCTCGGTCCTATGCCGCCCACTCTCGTTTTACGGATAGATAAGTCAGGATTGGATAAAGTACACAAGGATAAAAATCACAAACTATACAGTCCGGATTTTAAAGTTAGTTTCTTTTCGTACTCGCAAATTATAATTAAAGAAAGTAGAAAGAAGTAGAATGTATATCGGATATTAAACATTCAGCATTAAATATTTGCTACTTACAGCTAGAATGCAAATTCCGAAAATATATAGTGTATACAATCAATATATATCAATGTATTAATGCATCTCTCAATTCCAAATTCCATACTTCGCATTAAATATTTTGTTAGTCAAACTTTTTCGAATTAAAGCAATTAAATATACATCTATTTAAATTCGAATAATAAAATCTTATCAAGCGCAGGATACAATGGTCGATTATTCGCAATCTTTTTTAATTGCAGGTGAGTCTATTTATGCATAGCGTGGGTGGGAACATATCGCCAGCTGTGCCAGCGACGACGAACAGAGGTAGCGATGGTGTGCAGCTGGGGATGGGTGGTCAGGAGACACCAAGCGAGTCGAGCGAGGCAGACAGCAGCGAGTGTGACACTACCGGTGACGAGGACGGTTGGGAATCCGGTGAGTCCTCTGCATCCCTGGTGGTGAACCACCAACACCACCACCCTCTTACACACAGCAGTAGCCGTACACATGTTAGCAGTCTCCGTCCGCGATGCAGTCTTAAGGAGACTGCCAAGGGTCTGCTGTCGCGCGGCGACAAGAATCGGAACAGTAACAGGCAGGGTGTCTCCGGTGCGAGCGTGAAACGTTCATCCGCACCGTTCGCTCGCTCAGCCACTCTCGACACGTAGTAGCTTAACAAACGCTTTCGGTACTTAAAAACGGTCGGCGGTATTTCGCACTATAACGCGTTTCGCGCTTTCACGAATCGCGTGTCTCGCAAAGTCGCGACATGCGCGTCCTGTTTTTCTTTTGGTTTTTTTTCTTTGTGGACGCGCATTGGACGGCTTAATACGCGCAAAATAATGACTAGAATCCGGAAAAATCCGTTCTACGACATTTTTTTGCAGTAACCTTCGCTCGTTACGTTTCTCTTTCTCTTTTTGCATTATCGTTTCGTTTTTCACTTTCTCTCTCTCTCTCTCTCTCTCTCTTTCTTTTACATTTTCTTTTTCTTAGTCGTGGGACCATGAGCTTTATTTTTTTTTCGTATTGACGATTCATGTCTTACCGATTACTATTAACTGGTGGTCGATTCGCCATGTATAATGCTAGCGAAGTAGTTGTTATTGTGAATGTGCACCAAGAGTAAAGTTTCGAGTAAATCGTTTGAGTAAATTTAAGTAAATTGATTGGTTCGCCATGTATAAACCGAGAGAAGTAGCACCGGTATAATTTGATTTTAACAAGGAGATGCACATTCGAAATGTTTACGGTACAGCCTAATTTTTGTTACTTTAACATGATAAAGTTCTAACACAATCTACAAAGAAAAAACGCATATTTTGCCTCCACTACGATTTGTAGTGTCGTGTTTTTCGAGATTTTTCGTGCTGTTGAAATGATGGCAAATGGAATGGGCATTTACTTGTTAAAACTTTAAGACACTCTTAAAATAACAGGTCAAAATTATGAGTAAAACTGAAATAAATTAGTATCAACAGTAATTTGTAATTCAAATATCGATAGGTAGTTAAAAACTATTTTGTATAAAAAAATTATCGGTTTTCTTTTCTAGTTTTGTCTTTTTTCAAATATAGAAATTACTCGTTGTGTATTATCTCGAATATCAAAAAAAAAATGAAGAAAATTAATATAGAGTCACAAATTAAATTCTAATAACATTCTGCAATTTAAAATGTATGTCTATATGTAAAATTGTTCTGTTCAAATAGATTTTATTCTTTTTTTTAACAATCTATATTTTTGTTGAAATAGCGCGTGTATTTGCGCACAATCGATTTTTTCCGTCTGACAGAACTTTCGGATAAACCAATATCACAGAATGTGCAATATTAGTGTCTATAATGCGATAATGTGTTTTTAAAAAATAACAATATAATTTTTTCTATTTTTAACGCGTAAAATTACGAAGCAACTTGGCACTTGCATTGATTACATTTCCTTCTATTCTCTTTTCTTTCGTATTTATTTAACACGTTTATTTTAAATAATAATAAAAAAACATCTATATATTTTAAATTTAATTGACGGTATATATTTTTTTTTTAGATAAAGCTTGAAATTTCATCCATACTTCTCTTTCGCGGTAAGCTGGTTGTAAAAAAGGAAAATTAGAATAACTCCGTGAGCACGTTAGAGTTGAATTGCGTAGAGAACAATCGCGAGTTAAGCCAAACCTTCCGCAAAATGTGGATATACATAGAAAGGAAGAGGAGAAAAACACAGAATATGCGCGTTCAAGCTGTGCGGTGAATCCGAAATTTTTTTTTGGTATCTTCTAAATACAAACAGTTTTGTGAGCTCGCGTCTCCATGCACATCTCATTCGCATCGAAGCACTTTATTTCGTAAAAATAACGTTGCTCGTTGACCATTCATTTTATGATTATAACTACATGGTACACATATACATACATACATGCATCTATACACGCGCGCGTAAACACATGCACATACATATATAAATGCATACGTACATACATATATGTATGTATTTGTATGTATATATGACTGTATATATCTGTGTATGTATATGGCGAAGATATATATGAAGACGTCGAGAGAAATGATAGAAAGATTTACATTTAGAAATGTAACTATATTTATTTAATGTGACATAAATGCGTTAGATTTGTGTGCAGTCTGAAAGATAGTTATTCTATCAAAATTAATCGTGCTATAACACTGGAACAATTTATTTGCCATTGGGGCGATTATAAATAGGACACAAAATAGAGAGAAGCGAAAAAGCGGTGAGAGAACGACGGTAAAATACAGTTTTAAGAAGCGGTGTTAAAACTGATATTTTATCGAAAGTTTCTGGGATTTCTTTTAAATACACGGGCTCAGACGTACGTGAGGGAAAAACCTTCGTTTGTCCGTTTATCGATGACATGGAAGTACAAATACGTAGAAATCAGTCTTTATATACGTCGTGGGATTAAAATAAGCCGCGGGTGCTGTTGATTATTAGATAATGATTTTTATACTCGGTTCGTAATAATGACTCTCTCAGACGAGAACTCGGACTTTATATGAGGAAATACGGCAGATAATGTGAAAGAAAAGAAGAGAAAAAGGAAAATCTGAGGGTAGATTTAAAATCTTTCGATAATTGCTTTTTATTATATATACATATAGAGAGAGGGTTGCGCGTTCTTAGATTAAGATATGTACGTAACTGTTGTTGCGTAGAATATATGTATAAAATATAAAGAAACATAAATTATTAGATAAATTATTAGACGGTTGAACACACACACACACACACACACACACACACACACACACACACACACACACACACACACACACACAAC
>NW_012130087.1:3265700-3270582 GCF_000143395.1 Atta cephalotes
TCCGAGAAGAAACACATTCGTTCGGCGGGACGAACGACAATCGGACAAACGCTCGGACAATGGTTGACTTTTTCGATTAATAAAATATACAGACAAATTTCGTTACGACTATCGTTAGGAAAGATGTTGTTTAAACGGCAAATGAGTGGAAATTTTTTTGTCGTAAAAGACATTTTATACTCTTATAAATAATTAAAGTGATAGAAAAGAGAAGGCGGAGATAATCTAACTTTCATTCTTGGCAGTCTATTTATAATGATTGATCGAGCATTTTCAAAACTATTTTTGCAACTTCAAATATGATAATCAAACGATAAAACTTAAAATTGGAATACTAGTGTTATGCAGCTTGGAGATGTTATATTTTCTACATTTGTTTTTTTGAACATATATTTAAACAACTATGATATTGATCAATTTACTTTCAATGTCAAGTGATAAGTATATCAATTAATACAATTAATGTTTGATAATGTGATATTTGTGTACGAAAAATATTACTGGATTTTAAATATGTTAATAATCATGCAGCCACATACGTCTGATAATTATCAACAAGCTCCCATTGACCTGGATTTTTCGCTAGTTAACTTAGAAGGTTTTAGAGGTTTCCCTTAATGCTTCCGTAAAATAATAACGTCAATGTTCCTACACGTAGCATAAAACAAAGCTGTAAATCAAAATTGCGATTTAACCAAGTTATGATTCTAACAAGTGGTCCATCAGAAACGTAATACACACGTACTTGGATCTGAAGATATGAAGAAATATCTAGGACAAAGGGTTTCAGCTTGAACATTTCTTTGAAATGAAAATTAAAACTTTTCGTAATATAGTATGATACTATTTTTGTTATTACTGCCTTAAAAATTGCTTATAATCTTATTTAAGAAAATATTTATGTTTCTAATATAATTCAGACGACGGAATTTTTAAAGAATTTTCTTGCCTTCTCGAAACTATTCAGATTTTATCCTCGATATTTTTTCGACGCATTGTCGAATGTAATTGGAAGCACCTAGATGTATAATTTGTAGAGAACTCACATCGATCGATGTATCATTTATTAATCGAAAAATTAGACCCATTTGGATTTGGAGAGGATTCACTTTCGTGCGAAACACGAGGAAGAAATAATTGAGAATTGGAACATCCCGTTTGTGCTGTCGATAGCGAAGCCGACGAGGAGAGAATCAACAAAGCCGTTTCTTTCGACATGACAAAACAAATTCGTTGTACAAAAGTGCGTGTGAGAAAAAAGATGAGAAATGGGCGTTCCGATTACCTTGCTATATATCTGCGTACCAGTGATTGTTGCGTTTAAGTGAGTCTAAAGAGCGAACTCGGTAATCTCGGTATCTCGCAAAAAGTGAGAGAAAATCCCGGAACCGAGGTTTCCCCTCCCGCTGATCAGTATACACGTCAGCTACGAGTCGCGATAAAAACGGCGCGAGAAGCTTATTTTTAACACCGGCGGACGATTTAAGGCCGACTTTACCTAAAACAGCATGTACATGAATTTTGTACGCCGCCGCGTATTAATGATTGGTTTCTGTTATTCCTACTGTTGCGCGTAGAGCTTTATGGAGATTACCATAAAGTTATCATTATTGTCGATTCACGACAATAATCCTACATTAAAAGACACTTGGGTGATCCAGAAAAAGGGTGACTTAATAGAAATGTATTTTTTAGCCCTTATTTTTTTTTAAATAAGAGAATTCAACTGTAGTTGTCTAATTGCTATTTGCATAGATAAGCGGATTTTATTAACAGAACTTCATAAAGAAATAACATCTCGTATTTTGTTAATTAAAAAAAATATAAAATCTTATCCGTCTATGTTACTTTTTCATTAAATTTGTCTATTTATATATCGTGGCATATAATTAAAAAAATTACATAGGAGATATTAATGTTATATTGATTTTTTAATATTATGTTAACATTATTTATATCATTTATTTTTTCTGAGACATAATCTTCATACACGTTTGAATTAAAAAAGTCGTCCTCTCTTCAGAGAATACATTCCTTTTCCTAATCTTCAATCTTTTTTATGGATCACCTCGTATAAAAATTCACAAACGCGACGAACGAAACTTTTTCTCGTACATTTTGTTATACGAACGCGTTTACTCGACATTCGATCGTTTTACATCTACGCGATAAACATATTTTTGTACTTTCTCTTTATTGTTAAATTGGATGCAGGTATGTATGCCGTACCTCTCGATGCGTATAAATATATAGGATCTCATATTATATTATATACGAATATTAATTAAAACGATTACGCGTGAATTACCCGTCACTTATCATTTAGAACGAAACAAAAATATGGATTAAATAGAGATCAATTTAGAGGTCGCGGAGCAATCCGATAATAAGGTACATTTACTTCGCCGATTTTTTATATCGCACCAGTCGGTGTCGACGAGAGTAAAATTTTGTCATAAAATTGTGAATATATACATACGTTAGTTACTGACAAATAAATGTTACACGATGCAGTTTGTGTAAGAATATCCCTGTTCGTGTTCTTTCGAACGAGCCGCATCTTTTCCTTCGATTTTTACTTTCTCCAACACGTAGATATTGTACAATACATTATGAGAGAATATTTGTAAACGAAAACTGCAAATTTATACCAGTTGATCATTTCCAGAATTTATAAAGAGATTAAAGCGCGCGCAAACTCTAGAGTTATATTTTATCATGTTTACGGATATGTCTGTCTGCGTCTATATAAGCCTGTCCTTTGTCCGAGAAAACATGTTCGATATAACTTGTATTAATATTCCTGCCTTAACAACCCCATTGCGATCGCAAGCATTGACACTAATAACTATTAGTTGTCGGAATCGAACTCTGCAATGAATGTAATAAAGGCATATGATTAAATCTCTTATCATTATTGCGAAATAAAATTGTATAATCCACTTTTAGAGCGTATATTTATGAATCTAAGAGTGAGTAATGTAAGCGCAATGTATGATCTTGATCTATTTTCTTTTCGCAATCAGGTTCGTTGCGTTCGCCAGGGTAAGTTTAAGAGCAAAAAAGTTTCGGAAAATTCATATTTTATGCAAATAAAATGCAGCATAATAAAATCTATTTTTTTGCGTAATTTTCCTCAAACTCGACGCATTTTACTTTTTTTTTATTCAATAAGTTCTGATTTTCTATTATTTTTATATTTTTTTAAATGCTATTGAAACGATATTCTCATTCAACAGAACAGCATTGCAATAATATCTTAATCGAAATATAGTATGTAATCGTATAAATAATACTTTAATCGAAAAAAAAGTGAGAAGAATTTGGAAAAATGCGTTGAGAGCTGGGGAACAGAAGAATAATGTCAGCTTCATATCTTTTTACATCCTCGAACATAAATGTGCGTGTAAAAAGATCTTTTGTCCTTTCTCTCTTTTTTTTTTCGCTTGTCCTCGCTTCTTCATAAACGGCATTAGTTCGCACAGTCCCTCTTCCCAAATACTCTATAGCTATTGGTTGACCCAGAAAATTTGCGATATCGTCTTGACATCGCGCTTTTCTCCACGACTGACGATAGGTCTGCTTGCAGGGGAGTCGACATATTTGTGACTGTTGAGACTTGACTGATGATGGCGGGGCCGATCGGGGCTAAACCCTGTGACGATCAACCTCTGACCGCTGAAAACCTCGCACCGCTTGATTACTGAATCGATTGTGTGTGCGAATAGATGAAACGACCACCATCGCCATCCCGTGCCTGCCACACCACGCATGCATACACACCCTGCCCGCCATCCCCCGCCCCACAAAAACTCTTCTTGGTACACACACGCTGATGCTTCACGAAAGAAAACAGTTACGTTATCATTTAGAGTTAATTAATTTATCGTATTGTCGCATCGTGCGCGTGATCAATACACGGCTTTTATATGAAAGAAATAAAGCGCCAGTTTTGTTTTTTAATCCCGGTTATCGCCGGAAATTTCCCTAAGGAGACATTTATATAAATCGCGACGATTTATTAGATAGCAAATAAATGATTTTTGTATAAACGCAAATGTATTTTTATGTATTAATGTATCATTTAAGTTGCGACAAGGTATTATTCGAATTGAAGTCGAACTTCAGGCCCAGTGGTCGCTGCGTCAATAAATTAATCTTTGTCTTGGCTGCGCCAAATAGATAGAGATGCTTTTACGAAAATTATAGAAATTATCCTTTTGAAAACGTTTTATCGTGAAGTAATTGAGATGAAATAATAAAATAAAGATTGCGGAAACAATTTTAATGGAAGAAGCTTTTAGAAGCGTGTTTCGAATTTACTACACGGAGAGGCGCTTGGTTTCTTCTGTGCAAAAGCTGTTCACATTAGTGTTAGCTAGAGATCTTTTTATTTAAAGAAAGACGAATATTCGGCAAACATTTTCGTTTCAGTCTCGCGCATCGAACGCGTTTTGCTGTCGAAAATGGATTCATATAACAAGTCGAGTGAGAGTCCCGAGTATGAAGTACTTCTTCGAGTACTCGAATATGAATAATCCCTAAAATACGCGCAGTCACGTACAACGCGCATAAATGAATGTAAATTGAGTTTCTCCTTTTTTTTTTATTTATTTATTCATTCATTCTCCGAGGAGAGCAATAACGATATTTGCGTTTTGCGCGCGCGAATAATTTATTATTTATTATTATCTTTCTCCGATGTATTTTATTCGTATATAATATACGTACTACGCAAGCGTTTCTTTTCTTTTCTGGTGTCTCTTCGACGTGATGGACAATTCATTTTGACGACGTAGATATCTGATTTTTCGCAACATTGTGTATTCGCGCGTTGATATTATTATTACTTTAAGTTCGTCTATATATATATATATATATA
>NW_012130087.1:3270602-3273245 GCF_000143395.1 Atta cephalotes
AGAGAGAGAGAGAGAAAGAGAGAGAATGGAAGAGAAAAAAAAGCGAGAAAGAGAGCACGAGAAGACATGAGTAATTGAACGAAAGTATTTATTATCCGTAAGAACCTAATCAAAATTAACGTATTCACAGATTTACTAATAATATACTGTTTATATTAAGCACATTTTACTTGGACTTTTTCTTTCTCTTTTTATTTTCTGTAAGCGATTTGTAAACAACATTGCTCACTTTATTTTGTGCATGGCACTTAATTCTTTTCATATTGGACACATAGACAATTTTTGTCATGTTCGAACAAATTCTCACTTATCCGAATATATCTGAAGAAAATTTATTGGAAAATATCTTAAAATTATAAGACGTCTTATACATAAATACAAACATTTTATATATACTTATTATTAATATATCTTAAATACTTATTTTCTAAAAAATTAAATTTTCGATTAATTTTAAATAATTAACTTAATTAGACTATGTCTAGATATAATTGGTACTAATGCAAAATATGTCGGTTAATCAATTTTCCTCGCTAAAATTTTATTCTCTGACTAACCTGACTACCTATTGAATGCAGATCCATCGAATTGTGCTGAAAATTGTCTATGCATGTAAAAGCTTAAGAAATTGGCGAAATTTCTTTAAGTGAAGCTTTTAAGGCTAAACATACATTTGATTCTTACATTTGTCATAAGTGAGCTTGTAAATTCTTGGACATTAAATTGATGATGGACGCATATTTGTAATATTATTTTCGTCTAAATGCGAAATGAGAGAATTAGTATGATCTTTTCTAAGTATTCAAATATTCGAGAAATACTTCATGAAGCTGTCCTGTTTTGTGTATACTTGTGTATACTACTTATCGAACGAAACAAAATGCGAGAATAGAGAACTTCCAAGCTCAATATATTAACGATATATGTATTTTATAATTTATCCTTCATTTTTTCCGCTTGCAAACCTGTGATTAATGGTTTTTTTTTAATTAAAAAAGAAAGATAAGAATAAGTATACAGCCAAATTTCAAAACGACAGACGTAGAAACATTGTGTCTGTTAGGTAGAGGAAGTATGGTCGAAAACAAATGAACGGGCTATATATACATATGGCGTAGCAGAAGTGCATGTTTATATGAACTATATATGGACTGAGATGAAAGAAAAGAAAATGAGAAAATAATGCTGTAAAAAAACGAATATTTTCATAAGAATAAATATCGTAAGTCAATAATAATAACGTCTAGAGAGAATATTGTATGGAATGCAACCGCCATCGTGATTTCTTCGCTGAAAGAACCGATTCTCACCGTATATATCCTTGCGAGTCTCTCGTGGTTCGTACGCTTGTAATCGAACAAGATTCGCAGGGGATTTGTTGTGCTGATAGAGCTCAATATTGACTGGTAATGCGCGTTTGAGAGATCGAAAATCTTCTTTGATTTTTATTTACATCAATTGTATAAAAGCAGGATGCTCCAGATTCTCTCCTTTGGTTGCTCCAGGAATTTAGACCCGATTTTTATGCAACAAAAATTATCGGATTTTTCGCATGGCTTTTCTAATTTTTAAGAGTAAGTAAAGTGGAGGTCCTTTAAAATTAATTGGGAAATCAATTTATTCGTACGTTATTTTGTATAGATTTTCCTCTTGAAGATCAATTTGTCGCAATTTTTTTTTAATATTAAAAGTAATTATATTTTTTTAAGTTCGTAAATAAGATATTTAATTTATCAAGAAACTTGTAGCTGAGAGATATAGCTGATCACGATATTTTTGAGACATCCTGCATCTAATTCTAATATTTCACAAAATGATTTTGTAGAAAGGCTCATTATTTTGCTTGATACTTTTCTAATGTTATATAATAAATTCTAATGTTATATAATAATAGAAAGGCGAAAGATGATCGATTCTCAAATTCTTCATCTCGTATGCGATATCTTTTCGACGTAAATTTTCAGCACGATTCATCGTGCGCAAGAGTGTACAAAAAGAAAAAATATATTACCCTTCAAATATTCTTTCCACTTAATATTCAGCACTATTTCAGCATACAAAGTGCTTAATAAGTATAGTAGGTACATTCAAGGATTTCCCATTGTGGATTCTTTGTGGATATCCTTGCGTGTATAATGAGTTCATACAGAGAGCTTACGCCGACTCGACATCCTGAACTTCTTTCCGGTGCGATCCGTTATCCTTGGTCCGTTGCATTGTCTTATGTTGCATCGATAGAGCATTCTAGTAACGCGCGCGTATAGTTAGGATTACATTCTAACACTATGAAACACACACTGCGAAACCACCTGTCGTGTCTCAGAAAAAAAATTTCACCGCACCTCTTTATGAATGCTGACTTTAATAAATTTCTTCTGAGAATTTTATGCGTGCGTGCGTGCGTGCGTGTGTGCGTGTGTGCGTGCGTGCGCGTGCGCCTGTGCGTGTGCGTGCATGCGTGTGTGTGTGCGCGCGCGCGTGTGTATGAGGTATATCTGGGCATCTCTCATTTATATATATATATATATATATATATATATATATATATATATATATATATATACTACTACTACTACTCTACTACGTACTACGTTACGTACGTACGTTATAGTTACGGTAACGTACGTACGTAGTCGTGTGTAC
>NW_012130087.1:3278729-3285151 GCF_000143395.1 Atta cephalotes
TTAGTTACTTACTATATATATATATATATATATATATATATATATATATATATATATTTTTTTTTTTTCATTATTAACGAAATTCGTACGATCCTTTCGTTCTTTTTTTATTGCCAATATAAAGCAGGATATCACTTATTAATATGATATATCAACAGTTATTTGATAAAAATGCACGCTATCATTAATTTCGTACAATAATTTTGTATAATGGTCATTCATTCTTAATTTAATCGCGTTAAAATGATAAGGAAATGAGAGAAAAAAACATGATGACTGATTGTTGACGTATGCAATTGGTGTTCAACATCGAAATACAATCGTTTCTAAGAAAAAATAGACTTTGTTATCTATTATTATTATTATTATTATTATTATTATTAATTGGATCGTTTATGTATTTTATTTATGATCATGTTGTACCAGGGTTTTTAATACTCTATTCTGATCTTTTGTATTATGCCATCGTTTAGTAGGAGGATTAACGACGAGAAAGTTAGAGATATAGCATTGCGTTTAAGAACGCGTTACGAGAGAATAGGTACGTAAGATCCTCCATCATAGTTGAAATTATGAATAGACGATTTTTACGTTAGATCGATAAGGATAAGCAATAAACAAGTGACGTCGTTTGATTTACTTCTGCGCGTTTAGTATTTAATTAAACAAAAAAAAAGAAAAAAATGAAAAGAAAAAGAAAAAACCGAACCTTCTGTTGTAGTAGAATAAATTGATATTTCTCTATTCCGCAATAGGAGTTTAAGTTTTGTTGCTAGTACATCGTGACCTCGGTACGTAGATATGATCTTTGTGACATCAAGTGAGTCCAATCTTACAAATTAAAAAGAAACGAAATATATGTATATTCGTCACTAATACATTCGTCCACGCAAAAATACATTTGAACGGACTTTGCGGAACTTTGCCTCCTCAGATAGATTTCATTTTTCACTTACCGGAAGCTTTACTGGGACCAATAAAACTACTTTGTAAGTTTTGCGTATTTCTTTCTTCTTGCTAACGGCGATCTTAATTTTAAGAGCTCTATATATTTATGATATATATTATAAATTAATTACTCGACTCAGCCTATAGAGTACAAAATACGTGACTTGATCTCAGATTTAAATAGAAAATTAATTACTTTTCTCTGCCTTTCTGAATGAGCGCGGCGTTAATTTTTTGAATGACTATCACATGTCGAGAATATACGTTTAAGAAATTATGTTAACAAAGGACAGGTTTTATGCAAAAAAAAAAAGAAAACAAGAAAATAGAAGCCTTTAAATTTATCGCACATCGATCTATCTATTAATCGCATTGACTTTCTCGTCGAACATATGCACGCCTGAAAATTTCCGTCGTTATCTGTAGGCAGCATGGTGATTCGTATCTTTGGAATAAATGTCCAATATTAAGTGTTGCTTTATGCGGAAAGCATTTAGTTTACGTGAACTACGACAGAAGAATTTTAAACAGATTATAAAAAACATAAGGGAAAAACCTTCGAAAGCATGCCATAATAATTATGAACGTCATAATAATATTCATTTCTTTATCGAAAACTTTTCTATTTGTAATGCGTAACTCGGTGATATTCTGAACGACTGAACAAGAAGCGTGTCTTTCTTTACTCTCCTGACGATGAATCTTCGCTACTATTTAATTCATTAATCTATTCTATTCATATAAGATTCGACTATAATTTTTCGCTTCCGCAACACAACGAAATAAATATGTTTTATTTTTTTATTGTATATGTATATTCGTTTGTTCCTAGTGCGATTTATAACTATAGTTATACGCGGTCTAGTTGAAAATTTGTCGAATTTGAATTTTACGCGATCTTGAGCACCTTATTTTAACACTCACCTCATCCCTCAAGCTGCGACTCTGGCAGTCCGATTTATTGTTAATGATTTAAAGATAGAGAGGCAATACTATATACTATCCGCAGATAGTTAAGTTACATGTAGTAATGCGTTCAAATGACAAATTGCGTTTTTTACAATGTACCTTGCAATAACAATAAGTTTGATATTAAAACATATTTTATTCTTGTTTTTTTATCCCATTCCCCACAATATCAATGAATCTTTGATTGAATATCCTGATTTTACTTATTATTTCAGTTATGCAAATTATTTTAAATTATTTTTTAACGATAGTATATAATTATTTTTAATTTCAATTCAATTAAAATGATTAAATGAATTTAATTAAATAAAAATTAAAGATTTTTAGTGAGCGATATTAAAATATAAATGTACAAAGCTTTATGAATAATTTGAAATAGATTGTAAAAATATTAATATTTTTGGCTAAAAATTGATATTTGATATTGACAAATAAGCAAGTTTAATTTTTAATAATTATTCTATCGACCTTATCATGGATTGATTTCGACTTTGTGGAAGAATATTGTTAGATTGAAATATTCTATACAGTAAGGGAAGAAAAATACATTTCGTGTGTGTCTTCATAATTATTTATGTATTTATATTTTCAGGTTTTTTTACAGCTATTCTTACATCTATAATAATGTTCGAAAGACATACAATGTAAGATACTGATTATTTATCTCCCTCTGCCTCTGCCACGATTAAAGCCTCCTCTTCCTCGGCCGGATACTTTTCCCTTTGGTGGCGGTGACTTTGGTCTGAGTGCTTCTATCCTTTCAGTGCAGCCGGTAGTGATTTGACCATTGGTGAAGTAACTCTGATAGAGATCCGCATTGAAGTTAGTGTTTGTTAGTTCTGGACCGACAGTAAGCCAGCCAGGTCTAATGGTGCTATCACGACCAAATAGATGCAACCTGAATAATAATAAAATAATTAAAATTTTCAAAAAATAACAGATAAAGGAAAAATACCAGAGAAAGAATACAAATTTCAAAATTATCTTTTTATGATTACCATATTTTCAAAGAAAGTTTGCGAATGATCGCTATGTTTTTATCCATTGCTAATGTCTATTATTATATTTTTATGGAAAATTTTATTTTACGCATATTTTTTATATTAAAATATAACTTTAGTATTCAATAATGAATATAAGTCTTATATTCATCATTATTATGTTTTTAACAAAAACATCAATAAAAAGATCCAATATCAACTATATTAGTCAACATTATTTTAAACTTGACAACTTGATTTCCATATAAAAAATATTAATAATTATCAATTATATAAATATATAAATATATAAATAAGGATTCTTAATGTTAAAAACAATAATTAGAAATTCAAAACAAGACTAATGAGAGTCTAACGCTGATGTAGAGTGAAGAGTTAGAAGATAATACTCAGGTGTTGGCGGTTATCTTCATTTATTCGAACATTTTGGTTCACTTTGGAATTAAGTAAGTTTTGAACATGACACGTCAAGATGAACTGACATGATATTAATCTGAGGAACGAGTTTGTTTAATTTATTATCTTATGAAAATGT
This sequence comes from Atta cephalotes, assembly GCF_000143395.1. Lineage (NCBI taxonomy): Eukaryota > Metazoa > Arthropoda > Insecta > Hymenoptera > Formicidae > Atta > Atta cephalotes. The sequence goes on from NW_012130087.1 coordinate 3,282,183, forward strand.
GAATCAATGTGAATCAACTTCTTTGTTTCCCGTTAGGCGTATTGATTTCTGTTAATTTACGAGTGACTTACTTTCAATGTATTATAATATACTTCTTTTTCGCTGAAGATGATTCCAAAGTGCCGAAACATTCAATACAATAAATAAAGATAACCACCAACATCTGAATATTATCTGCATCTCCTAACTCTTCGCTCTTACATTAGTGTTAAACTCTCATTAGCCTTGTTCTGAATTTTTAATTATTGTTATTAATAATTATATTTAAAAAATTCCACATTTATTGCAAAACTGCGAAATTGATTTGTATATTTCAAAAGAAAGCTGTGAAAGAGTTTTGTTTATATATTTTTGTACCTTCTTCGGCCGAGGCAGAAATGCTCGATGATGTGAAAAATCTCTACAGGTTTCTCGATGGATCCATAATCAGGCTCCTCGGATATAATGAGGTCAATATCAACGTTGGCATGGATAAAGTCTCCGTCTGTAGAGCGTCGCACCGTTCCCTTGATGCCCATCAAACAGTGCTCCTTTGTTCTTTGAAGTACAGCTTTACTGTCTAGATTTTTGCTGTGACCTGGATTATTGATATTCGTGCGGATCCAACAGATATCCTCGCAACGACGGAAACCCCACTTACGTAGACAAAATCGTCCCATGTCTAATCCATCGCTGCTACCACACCATAAAAACACGAAGCTCCGATTGGCAGCCACCTCACCGATATCTAATTCCATTATCTACGCGGATATGCGATAATTAAAAGAACTCAAATTATTTGCATCAAACAATTAATCTCATCTAAAAGTTAAAACGAAGAAAGAAGAAATTACAAAATAAATTGAAATTTTTAATATCTTTTAATATTTAATTTGTTCAACAAAATTATTATTATGAGTAAAATTTATTATTCATTACTATTACTTATTTTCGCTTTAAACGAAAAAATTGAAGTATGCTTTCCACAAGAAAACATTTTTAATTTTTTAAAAGAAATTTTATTCTTTTAAGTAAAAAGTTAAAATAACTTAAATAATATCGCGATTGAGAGTATAATGTAACTATGGAAAACTAACTTGGTCCCAGTTCCAAAGTTGTACATTCGTTGCACCGCATGTTCTCTGATACTCTTCCAGAGGTGGCTCTATAAGAATGACATCAAATTTACAATTGAGCTCTTTCAGATTATAGGACAGCAGGTCTGTTTTTAGATACATTGGTGGAGTCGCAGTCTCTGCAATTAGATCATCCTTCAACTTGATCAGTTCACGCAGTTTTGGGTACTCTTCGAATCTGTCTGCCAGACCCACGTCTCGGATAAAATTCTGCGGCCGTTGGCCGGTGTCAATAAAATGCTGACAATAGTCATTGTGTGGATTTGATGACTGCGTTCCCTTTACATACATAAAAGATATTTTAAACATACAATATCTCAACATGAAATGTATAAAGTACTAATAAATACCTTCAAGAATGTCGAGGAATCCTTATATACAATCTCATCAGTTGGAACATCATCTTTCAAATCTTTGACCGTGCCATCGGATTTGTCATTGGAGAGTTTACCTCTCTTCTTCTGCGTGTCCTCAACGTCTGTTCCCAGAATCTGCCGCAGTTCGTCTACGCTTGAAACTCCCAACTATAAATGAAAGAACAAACATGTAAAGATGTCGACACTTGGCTTAACTCCTAGTGGTCTACTCAGTTTTCGAGCCACTCAGTTATATTTTTTTATATTAATCTGCAAATGTGAAATGTTATTATTAAAATGTTATTACTGAAATAAACTTAATATTTGTTTTTGTTAATTTCAAGAAATGACATAAATTATGTCATTTTCTTGAAATTAATTAATGCCTTTTAGTTAACATAAATTAAGATCTCACAGGCTCAGCAGCAGTAACTATATTATAGATTTTGATATCAACTCTGGAGTTGATTCTAATCTTCAAAATCACGATGGTCGCCACTTCTTTTTTGGGATAAATTTTAGTGCTCACCGTTTGGGCCAGGAGTTTCTTGCGTTTCTGAGAGCGTTCCCGACGAGCTTGCAGCATCGTTTGCATCCTCGTTCACGTTGTGACTGCGAAAAACATGTCCAGAGAGTTTTCGCGTTTCGTTTCACCCCGCAGAATCACATCACCAGGAGGCGAAGTTGAAGAATGACGGAAGAGCAGAACGTGATTCAGATTGTTCGTGAGGAAGGCTTACCTTGATGTAAATTAGTTTGTTATTTAGACGGCGTGGACTCGACTAAGAACGAGAAATCCGATTTTCGATTTATTTTCCTTCTTCTAGCTGTTTTCTTTAGAGCACAATATTCTCCTTTTCCTTGTATTCCCCGTTCCTTCAGTACTTTGTTCGAATCTCAGGAGCTTTAAAATCACCAATACTATGAACTAACCTAACTTAACCTCCTGTCGACATGACGCGGCGACATGTGTCAACGATTGACAGCAAAGATTCGTCTGACGCCAGGCGCGATAATCGGAAATATTGGGATTACGCTATTATAGTCACGTCGGTAATAATGCTCGCTGCATTTACCGCTCTGATGATATATTACAATTGTTGCAAAAATAAAATTATTTACATGGATTGTCCATATACAAAATATAATAACAATCATAGGAAAAAAAATAGGAAACAAATTAGAAAAAAATTACTGCATGTGTCATTATCCGTTAGAGAATTGATTGAAATGATTGTATCATCTGTTGATGACAATTATTTGCTAAAAGTATAGTTCAAACATCTAATTCTCGAGATATAATATATTTAATTTTTGTAATAAAAAACTAATTTCAAGTTAATGAAAATATATCTACGCGTAAAAGATTTGATTTATCCTAGATATATATATATATATATATATATATATATATATATATATATATATATAATATATAGTAGATATATATANAANAATAATATATATATAATATTAATTATTATATATTATATTATTT
>NW_012130087.1:3286411-3293534 GCF_000143395.1 Atta cephalotes
AGAGAGAGAGAGAGAGGCTTGGACCAAACAGAGGAAATGCGCGCGTAGTGACTAAGGAATGCACAAATAGCTGATGCAGCACTCATTGTCAATAGAAAAGGAAATGCAGAATAAGACAAGGAAATCATCGTCAGTGCGCCACGGACAATGGAAAAGTAAAATGCAACTAAGTGAAAAACTCACGATGAGTAATGGAAAAGAAATATTGACATAATAGAAAAGAAAAAGAAAATGAAATATTTTTATGTCTATCTGAAAAATTTTTCTCAGAATTTTTCATATAATTTTTCAGAATTTCTATATATTTTTATATATAACTTTCTCACATTTTTTATACGAATTGGAATATTTCTCAGAAAATGTACAGCTTTTGTCAGAATTTTTCATATATGTTAATTATGAAATAAGATTTTTTGTAAGTATAATTTCTGTTGAATTGTTATAAAATGTAAAAAATTTAAAAATATTTTCTAAAAATTATGGGATGAAAAATTTCAGAATATTTCAGAATTCATTTGTATGAAAAATTCTGAGAGAAGATGTAAACTTTCCGAATATTTCTGAGTATTTCTGAAAAATGTTCCAATTTGTAAATTATGAAAAAAATTTTCGCCAGGATAATCCTTACAGAAATTTAATACTGGAAGAATCTAATTAAATACTTATTTTACTGTTGTGCAGCGCTTTTAATTATGTTCAAAATAAGTAATTAAATGATATTTCGTTTAGTAATCACCTTTCCATTTTTCTTCACATCTCTAATAAATCCAATTTAATATCCAAAAAATTAAATTAAATACCAAAAAATTACTTATTTTAAGTTTTAAAAGTTCTGAACGACAATTGCACTTTTAATAAGTAATTTTCGATATTAAAATGATAATATTAAATAAGATTTCTGTAAGAAATGGAGAGATGATTGGAAGATAAAATCTTTATTTGAATAAGAACATTCGGAGAGAAAGAAAAAAAAGGTATAGCAAATTCGATTGAACGCGCTTAGTGCGATTAATGTACATTAAAGCCATCAACACAAATTAATAAAAATTATGTTAATTTAATACAAATGTAAAAGCGAATTAAACCATGAAACCTTCAACACATTTTATTGTGTTGTTAAGTGAAGTATTTTATAATTCAAAATATTTGCATTTCATTTTTACACTCAGATTAAATTGGTATACAATGAACTAGCTTTATTGAATTTAATTTGACTTTGTTCGGATAGCCAATAAATTGTTTATAATTGATTTTAATATATATATCAGTGTGCACTAGTGCGCCCAATTCGTTAACAGAAAGAAAAATCAAGGAATTGGAGATATGCAGTAGAAAAAATAGGTGCATGTCCCGACGAGGGAACCAATGCTGCATTGCATCCAGTGGAAAAGGAGGCTGTGGTCAGCCAGAGGAATCGACACCGCGCAGTGGAGAAGGATTGCGTTGGCCGGACGACGAAGCCGACGCGACGCAACGGCGGCACCAACGAGATAATAACGGAGATCCATGTCACGCGTTCGCCAAGAGAATGAGCGAGGGAACGAATATAACGTCGTCGTCACAATGCAGCACGCTTTTCATTCCCGCGTGTGTGTGCGTGGATGCATCAATACGCTTTCAAATTGGCGTGCAATCGGTACACGCGGCTCTTTCGCCATTAATTGATGCATACGGATTACATCGAAGAGAGAAAGAAAGAAGTAACGTACCAAATTATGATGTATTTTGTTGAATTTATTCACTGAAATAAATGCTCTGATGAGAGATTAAATGGTATTTTGATTCTCTCATCTCTTTTGTGTGACTTAATTTTAAGCTCAATTAAGTCACTACACTGAGAAAAATGTTCGAATTAAACTAACAAAAGGATTCTTTCCAGGTAGCAAGCTGATGTTATTCGAATTGGTGATAAACAAAAAATGATAACAAAATATTCAGTTTCATGAAAATGTTATTCTTATTAAGGGAGTATTCTAGTGTGATTCGTTTTTAAGGTGAATTTTGGGAATTAAATTTATAAAAATGGTTAAATCTATAGAGTTAATGTTTTACATTCACATTCATTCATATTTAACATAATTTCTCAAATTTTTGTAAAGTTTTTTATTGTATATTATACAAGATATGAATAGACACGCAGGTCATGTTGCGAAAAATCATTTCTATCGGGCACAGCCATTGCCGATCAGGATTCCTATTCTTGAAAAGTATCGCATATGAAAAACTAAGGAAATGCTATAGTGTACGTAACATATATTATAGTATTTACCTAGTTTTATGTATGCAATACTTTTCGAGAATACGGACCCTGACTTTGTGAAATAAAATTTTTTTTGTTTTATTTTTTACGATCATTCGATCCTTAAATAAATCATAGGAAGAAAACTTACTAACTAAATACTTAAAAACTTAAATAGCTTAATAAAATGACAGCACTTAAAAAAAGATACTTCGATTTTTATTAAAAAAATACTCCTTGCGACTGAAAAAATAGTAATTTCAAAGATATCAAAAAGTTGGAGGGTCGAACGTTTAGCTTAATATGTACATCATATGTCTGCAAAAACGGAAGCTGATCGACTCAATAGTTTGCGAGAAAAATGTGTGTCCGATTTGAAAAATGTCGTTTAAAAAAACGCGATAAATGTTTTTCATGCATTTACAAAGTGAATAATGAGTAAGTATCTCAGTTTCAGTATCCCAGTTAACTACACACATTTTCAAGCTACAAGAATAAAAAAAAAAGTTTCAATTTGTTTAACTCGAAACACATTAGGAATACCTTTTTAAGTTCTTTTTATTGCTTTAATTAGTAATTAGTAGTTTTTCTCGGTGTAGTGACTTAATTGAGCTTGAAATTATTGTACAAATGAGAAAATGAAAAAATTTTGTAACCTCTCGTATTGGAGAAATTTAATTTTATTCCTCTGTTATTAAGTACTACGAATAAATTACGTTAACGCTTTGGCTTGTTGTGCAATTTTAAATCTCAGATATACGCACCGTGTGATCGTACTATGTGTAGGATATTGTTACGAACAAAATTTTATTTTAAACTTTGGGATTAGAAAACAGATATCTTGTATATTTATCCCTTATTTCTATCAAAAAAAAACAAACTTTATTTTCATCCTTTAGTTAAATAATTCTCTTAATCAAGTAATTTTGATTAAAGACCAGTAATTTTGTTCCATCTTTCGGTAAATTTTATGTAAAATTTGAAAAAGTGAAAAAACCCTATAAAAGAATTTATTTTACGTATACTGTATACTGTACGTTTTCCATTACGGAAATATAAAATTTACATAATTATACTATACGTTAATAAGAAAAAATTTTTTCTCGCATTTTTCTTTACTTTCAGATGAAGTCGACACGGGCCCTTCAAAATTCCGTTCTGCGTTCCCATTCTACGTCCTCCTAACGTCGCCCCTGGTTCTCCAATCGTCGTCGTAAGCGCGAAACCATCACGAAAATGAATTCAACACGTCGATGTATTTAATACACGCCGCTCTTCTATATGTGTCCAGAAAAACAATTTTTTGTCGATGTTCTCTCATCGACAAAGGTCTCCGCTACACATGTATGTATGTACATACACATGATGTGTCGTACATTATCGGTAGCGAGCGCGATGCCGATGATGTCGGGGCGGTGAGGAGCGTTCCTCAGGAGTGAGGATAAGCGCACGAGGATAAAAACGAAATGGATCGATGGCACGCGCTGTGATTGGTCGCCGCCTCAGTGGTCGTCACTTACCCCGAAAATCGGCCCGAATTCTGGGAAACGGTACCGAGGCCTCTGACGCCCCGCGTCCCCCTTCGGGGTAACTCCCCTTTTACTTGTTACCACCGCCATATTTTGTTTACACCGCGCACACCGCGCCGCACACCGTCGGTCGATTGCCCGATCGCTCGCTCGCGCGGATTACAACGACAGGTTACAGCGCTGCCGCCGATCGAGTTGGACGGCAGCAGCAGCGAGGACGAAGACCAGGCCCGGGACGAAAAGACAGAGATTCACCGGCGGGACCAGGACCAGGCCCCGCGACACCACACCACCGTCTCGACAACTCCGATAGATCCGACACAGTGCCATCGTCGTCGTGCAGGTCAGTTCGCGTCTTCGGGCGACAGTGATGTGAAGTGTTATATCAGACACATATCCCTCAATTTACGTCCTCTCCCGTATCTAGGTTCTGCATCCTCCAGGATGTACCCGAATACCTGCGCCTTCAGCTACCTTCAGCAACGTGCACACCACTATCTGTTTCCATTTCGGAATAATTTGTGTCTATCTCTCTAGGTGCTCGTTTTAAGATATACTCTTCGTTTTAAGATATACTATTTCAAATCGACAGTTCCGCGCGACGAGGTGATGTTATTCCGAAGAGTCGCCAGCACTCCTCACAGTTTACACAGTTTGACCTAACCGGATAGTTTATATTTGATGATACACGTGTCGCTGAAATATGTCCGCAAAATTAACACGGGAATAAAGTATTTTGATACGAAAACGAATGCCTTCTACATCACTACCTCCCACATCTATATGCACATTTAATCGAGGGCATTAGCTTTGATAAATAAAAAAGAACAGTATCCTTTCAACTTGAAACATGAGACTCCGGGAAGAAAACCGTAAATCGAAAACAATGATTAAACAGCATCCGTTTTAATAACTTGTCGAATTTTCAAACTTAAAGATTCTGTCGATGCTTTCTTGCTTCCTCAATTTCAAAATTTGAGACAAATAGAGCATAATTTGTCGCGATAATAAATTATTGTTTAATTATTAGTTATGTTTGCGCAATTAATAGTTTAATTGGAAACAATAGTTTGTCTAATGGTCGTCGAACTCGTCGAGCTGATTCTCTGTAGAGTATAAAATTACGTCTACGTGACTCCTCGTGATTGGTATTGCCTACGTGATGTTTATCTTTTTTTCACGTAGACTATGAACCATGCAGAAGCAAACAAGCCTGTTTCTTGTCCGGAATTATGAAGGAATTTCGGCGAATTTGCTGCATGCGGAAGAAAATGTTGAATATTTTATAAACAAATATGAGTTTTTAAATTATAATTCGAAATTTGATTCGCTATTTCTCCGAATAGAGCTTTTTACTCGGCAGGTAAGAATTATTGTATCCGAGACATATGAGACATAAATTATGCGCTGAAAAGGCGGTTCACGCGCATGATCTTGATTATCGGTAATTCACGTGATTGAAACCATCGTGGCACGTGCTACATGGTGGATGACACCCACTGGTTTGCTGATTCCGCCACGTGATTGAATATTTTCGCGAGCCATTGCAAATAACAAAGATCGCCTCCAAATTGAGAATCATATGGGGGTGGACTCAAACACGTGCTAGCGTTAAATATACATATATTTAAACGTAGACAGAATTCGAAATCTTCGTGTCCTTCAAAAGTCATTCTGCGTGATATTAACTCCAGACGGAAAATGCGACAGTTCATCATTGGGATGGAATGTGTGTGTGTGCGTGTGTATATGTATTGTGTGTATTTGTTCTCTACTTTTCATCCCCAACAAAGATCTTATCTAATAATATATCGTCTCGTTTTCGATCAAATATTCGATTTTTTCAGAGGTACCGCATAACAAATAAGCGGTGCTAATTTCTGTTTTTTCTATTTCCTGTCGGTAGCGTCGCGACGTGGTGAGGCAGGCGGAGGTCGTGGTGGATACGTCGCTCGTCGAACGGCAGGATGAGGCCCGATGAGATGGTGGTGAACAATGGCGAACCACGGCGGGCGGCGGAAACGATGTCGGAGACATCGGAGGGCACCGCGACCACTAGTGTGTCCGGTAAATCCGGCTTTGAGAGTCGCGAGGAGCTGCGTGACCTCGCGGCCCTGTTGGGTATCAACGATCCTGAGGATTTGCATCAGGAACGTTTCCGTGTAGACCGCCGCAAACTGGAGCAAATGCTTCTCGGTAAGTGAGCGCGAAAGATTGATCCGCAATTGAACTTGCTATTAACGAAATCGACAAATGCATTGATACTGATATTGATATAGTAACGCGCATTCGAGTATTTAAATAATTTTCAGCAGTAAATTTAATAAGGGAGATGAATTAACAAAAAAAAAAAAGAAAGAATATAAAGGAATAAAATAAAAAAGAAAGAAATTCCAGTAGTATATTATTTCTATTTATAATTCTCTTTAGAAAAAGAGAGAGGGGAAGAGAGGAGAGAGATGGAGGGGGGAGAGAGAAAGAAACGTTTTCATATCATATACAATATTATATTACCATATCAATTTTATTATCATTATTCAATAATAAAATATTTTTTCAGATGTAATACTTAAATAAATAAATAAATTTATTTATTATAATATAAATTTTCATAAAAGTTTTGTTAGCAATTTTTATTATTTTATTAATAACGCTTTTATGGATCGAATCGTAATTAATAATATAACAAGATATCCATCATTAAATTATAAACGTAAAACTGATTTCTTAATTAGATTATATTTATTTAAAAACATTTATTTGTTCTGTTTTTATAAACTATGCAGTAAAAATATTAATCAAGTTTTAGTCTCAAATTATTAAAATGATAAATCGATTTCATTTATGAAATAGTATATAACTATTATATTAATAGAAAGCAAATTGAATCGAATAAAGAATTTAGCTGATTTAAATGGCAAGTGTATCAAGGACCAATCCAATCTGTCGTGACGTGACAAAGTCTCCCATGACTGGCGTACTTTCTCCCCGACTACTAATATCAGAGTAGACGGTTATCAAAGAGAGAGAAGATATTAACGGTCAGGGACGGTCGAATACAACAACTCGTTTCTAAATTACCACCTATTTAAAACAATATAAAATTATTTATTATGAGCGATGAAATTTTACCTTTCGAACAAGTTTATGAATTTGGCGCATGTATTTAGTTACTTTAATTTAGCGTTAAATATCACGAATTTCCGACCTCCAGTTTTCTGATATGAAAATCACTGCTATTTCGCGCCATCATCGCCATCGTACTCAGCGTTAAATCACGCGTCAAGAATGACAATAACTTCTCGCTGTTATGTATTTCGTGTTTAATCCCCTCCTATTTCTCTCTCTCTCTCTC
>NW_012130087.1:3294476-3299329 GCF_000143395.1 Atta cephalotes
TCTCTCTCTCTCTCTCTCTCTCTCTCTCTCTCTCTCTCTCTCTCTCTCTCTCTCTCTCTCTCTCTGCCTCTTAATATAGATACACTAAGCACTCCGGTGTCCTTTATCGCTTTCATTGCTTCTGGAGTGTCTATAACTCGAGGAGCGAAACAAGTCACCGCAGTGTCTACTTTCGCTTTCCCATAGAACGTAGACTTGATTCCTTTTCGTTGTCTTTCCGCGACGGCGAAAGCATTCGCGGTTTGTGAAAAATTTTCCGATCAAATGAGCCGAACAATAATATATTCTTATTGTTTTTTGAAAATGAAGAAACATTAATGCGATTGGTTTTTGATAAAGAAAACATCAAATTTAAGATTGAAAATGCATTATTGCTAGTACAGTTAGTAGTATTTAATGAATACAAAAATAAAAAATAAAAAAATACGGAAAATTACAGTATTTTTGAATATCTTTTGTGTTATTTGAGAACTTTAAACCGTAACTTATTTTTAATCGTTAATTTTTTTGATTTGAATGTCTACTAACATGATTATATTGATCGAGGAAATGTAGTAGCAATTTCTTGCTCATTTTGCTGTTGCTATTTGCATTCACGAATGGTATACCTGGAACTAGAATTTAAATAGACAGCTTGTTTGTAAACGATATTAGCAGCTGTCAAGCCGCACTGTTTTTCGCGCCTTATAACATCGTTCAACCGATCACGATGTAAAAATGTATAAATCTATTTTGCTTAGAGAATACGCATATTTATATTATTTTATATTCATATGCAGAACGGAAGTACGCGATTATGTAGATTAATTTAATTTATCGTAAAATCGAAAGAATTACATCACATAGATATATATATATATATATATATATAGGGTGTCTGGTAAGTTTTGACAAAGCACTCGTAGATAGAGCAGACTAAACTGAGTCGAAAAGTTCTCTACCATTTTGCAATTTTCGCAATAGTTAACAAATAAAATATTAATTATTAAAAATTACCAAATATTGATCTTCAATCATTTTTTTCTCAAATACTATCAACTTTTTTATAGAAAAATAACAAGAGACCAAAAATTGTTTATTTTCTTCTCATAAAGTTCTAAGAATTTTTTTAGAATTTTTTATCAATTTTTTAGTACTGCATTTTCTTATTTCTATATTGGCAATTATTTTTACCAACATGAGAAAATATGATTTTAAAAAATTCTTAAAAAAGTTCTCAGAACTTTATGAAAAGAAAATAAACATTTTTGCTGTTTCTTGCTCTTGCTGTTTTTCTGTAAAATTGATAGTGTTTGAATAAAAAATTATTAAAAACCAATATTCAGATTTTTAGTAATTAATATCTTGTTAACTATTGCGAAAATTGCAAAATGGTAGAGGACTTTTCGACTCAATTTAATCCGTTCTGTCTACATACGAACGCTTTATCAAAACTTATCGGACATCTTGTATATGAAAATATAATGAAATTAAGATAAATAAAGATAAAAGGCAGGAAGAGAGATAATCGCCGTGCTTAGAAAATTTTTCAATGTTTTAATTTTATTTTTGCATTTGCAGGTGATGTCAAACCAGCGGATACTTTCTTCCATAACGTGAGTAAAAAAAATTCTTTTTATGTTATTAATTTAAATTTAATTAATAAGTTATAAATACCGTAAAATATATTGCGAAAAAACCAAGTGAGATATTTTTAAGATTAATTATTTTATACCTTTTAAAATTAATTATATAAATTTTCGATCCTTTTTTAATTTTTAATTTAAATAACAATTTTTTTATGTAGCATTTTTTAATAGGAAACAAAATGAAGATTGCTTCAACAAAGATTTATTAGAAATAATATATAATTAATAAAAATAGAATAATTAAATAATTTCAATTATTATACAATGCCAATTAATATTATATATGATATATATTCAACAATATCCTTAATATATTGAAATATCATCGAGGAATATTAATATCTCGTTTGTGTTTGCTTGTTTATAAATCGCAGTATGAAAAGTGAAGTCTCATTGTGAAGATTTTATTGATCGATTAGTGAAAACTTTCTATCCAACGATTGCTGACAAGCGACACGTAAGATAGATCGTGATATTTCGTGATGCAACTCCTTTCTCTCGACCACAAAAGATTTTTCTTTGTGCAAGATCAGAAAAGTTCCTTGCCATTTGTGCTGACTTATTTGAATCTCGTTAAAATTCGATAAAACAATATTATAAAAAGAATCAATTTTATTAAGATTTATTTTAATAATTAATTTTATTTAATTTATAAATATCTAATTTTATATATCAAAATGCGATTTCTTAAGATTTCATTTCTTAAGATTTTTGTATAATTATAAATATTTACAAATTAGGTAAATTTAATTGTTGAAATAAATCTTTATTAAACTAATTCTTTTATAACGTTTTATCGAATTTAGTAAAACGATGTTTAGAAAATTATTTCAATTAGTTATTTATTACAATTAGTTATTTATATTAAAATTAACTCGCTATAAATTACTGTACTATAAATTACGTAATAAGCAAATGCTTTAAAAACGAAAATATTATTTTCTAGTATTATATAAAAGCGCAAGAAAATACATATATAGTATATTATTTGCTGCGCGCGCGCGTGTGTGTGTGTGTGTATGTATATGTATATATATATATGTGTATTATATATAATATAAAGGAAAATGTTTTCTGTTTTTAAGGGAAGTGAAACCTTTGAAAAGACAAAAAATCGATTTTATATTGCTACTGATACACATACATATATACTTGTATAGAATTTTTGTAGCTTTCACTTTGTAGGAAGGAAATGTACAAACATACAATTATGACAAGCGAGCTTCTTCATTTAATTGCCATAATAATCATTTTCGACACAAAGTCAGATTTTATGTCGGCTACCAAACAACAAAATTAAATTTCTCTTTTTTTTCATGCTATGTTTACTCAGAGAGGACAACTAATTTCTCTGATAAAAGAACGAAGTATGGAAGATATAAAATATAAATGTATATATACAAATATATAAGATAATACGAGTCGCAGTATGCAAATGTCTGTATAACATACTTTATTGCAAGTGCAATATCTATAATATAAATTATAAAATTTATATTTATAAGATAAATTCATAGATTTGTTTTCGTGATATGTCGAAGGGAAATAAACAAACGTCTGATTAACTTGGTCGACTTCGGTGATCGCGTTTAGAGGATTGCCGACATAGAGTCGTTTCCTTGTCGAGGCAATGCCGTACTGACCTTGTGATTATATGAAAGCGAAAGAGTCTATTTTTAAGTATTTTCGCCTCCTGCACCGCAACCTCTTCCCTCTCCACGTGATAACTCGCGTTACGTCGAGTGAACTGCGACTGTTCGCGCAATATGATTTCTTCACTGATAACGTCGACGATACGTGAGCTCTTCCCTGTCTTCCGAGATTTCGCCAACTCAATTGTTGGATGCAATTTTATATTTTACAGAATTTTTCATAATCGAAACTTTATTTAATTTTATATGATTTTTTTTTATCCGTTTGATCTCTTCAATTTATCTATTTTTGTCGCGTAATTTTATCAGGCGAGGATTTTATATGAATATAATATAAGTAATAAAAGATATGAAAAATATCTTATAAAATATGTATAAAAAACGATTAAGTAATACATTGCTAAGAGAAAAACTTTACAGATGAAATTAGTTCCTATTAAATCAAAATCGATGAAAAGATTTTCTTGAATCTTTTGATATTTAAAATTAAAATACGACAACCATCGAAATCGGCAGCTTATACGCATGTTTGTTTGTGAAAGAATCAGTAGCAAACGATTTCTCGAATGCGCTGACGACGACACACAAAAAAATCTGGATTACAACGCGGAGAAATCCGAACTAGCGCGTAAAGAAACTCGTTCTTCTTTCCTTCGTCTTCCTTCTCGTCATGATAACGTAACTCGAAATTACAATCGTAGAACTAAATGAGCAGGAAGCTTACGATTCGGACGTAACACTGCATACTTTCTCCGTCTTCTCTCTTCCTTCTCGTTCGCTCGCCCGACAACTTGACAGAGAAAACCGATCGACTAGTTTACTATCGTGAGGATCGCGATTCTCGCAGCGATGAGAGGATAATTGAGGAAACGCATAATCGGATAATATTATGATCGGGAAACATCGAGCGTGCTTGTCTCTTATTAAATTCGGTTTAAATTGAAATCAAATTTAACAGAAGAGAATTCTTATGCAATAATCTAATCGCAATTATGTAAATATCTAACATAACTTTCGACGACTGCAAGATTAATTGAGATTAGTACTATACTTTATAATTTTCTAAAAAATAATTTTTTATTTTTCTTTTACGACGTACAAATTTGACTTTATCAATGAGTCAATAATTCGCAAACAATTCTGTAGAAGAATTTTTTATATTAATTTCTCCGAAAACTTATTTTAATGAGGTTGGAAAAATTTCGCCTATCAAATAGATGAATGGGAGATGAGGTGTACATACATGTGTATGTGAATTAAAAAGATGAATTAAAGAAGCGAAAAGAACGCTGTGATAAACGGTATGTGGGGCCTCCAAGAACCGTTCACCAAGCAAGTTCGAAGGCAACATGCTTATCCTTATCGCCTTTGCACGACGTTGCGTAAATGAGGAGGGGAGCTCTGGAAACACACCGGCCGATTATTTATAGAGTGGCTTTAACGGCATTCTCCCCGCTGTTCCTTCATCATGCTTTTAAGCAATTCCATGGCACGATATACGTGTACCCGATATTATCGCCAATGTACATGAAAAATTTCGGACTCATGCTAACTTGACACTTCAGATTGAGAG
>NW_012130087.1:3299349-3315072 GCF_000143395.1 Atta cephalotes
ATTTATTAAATTTGATGAATACATCGGTTTCTCTTTTCTTCTTCCCTTCTCTTCTTTCTTTCCCTCTCTCTTTCTTTTTGTCTTTTCCTCTTGATGACGATATATCGCTACGTTAATTATAGCGCTACGGTGTAATCCTTGACCGCTGTTGACTCTCCGATGCCGATAACAAGGAATAAGATATCGTACATTGCTAGTCGACGCTTCATTAATTAATATCCGCGTGCATACTGCCTCTTTGATGATGCATATTGATTTTGCAGATAACTCGGAATTTTTAAATTAGCATGAATAATGCAGTTGCTGAGATAGGATTTCGTCACTTCTTTCGTTAATTCTCCGATATGACTATTTTTAATTCAAATCTTCTATCTCAAATATGGGATATTTGAAAAGAATTAAAAATCTTCATTATCTTATGAAATATTCTGATTATCTTACTGAATTAAATTATTATAATCAGTCAACAGTTATCTTTTGGCATATGATATGTATTAATTAATACGTTATAAATTTAATTTGAGATGTCAGTTTTGCTCCGTCAATAATAAAATATATATAAATTTATTATTATTAAATATATCTATATGTGTGTGTGTGCGCGCGCGCGCGTGCGTGCGTTTATATTTATACATGCATAGTTAGATTTGTAGAAAGAAACAAAAAGTAAAGGAAAATTACATATTTTCAATATATATATAATACCCAATATACACATCTCAAATTGCACATTTAAATACTCTTTATATTAATTTGCTATAATTTCTTATAATTGATAACAATTCTTTCGTTTAGTCAAAATCTGATTAATTACAAAATGCAGCTTCTTTTACGAACATTTTAATTTTCGCGATCACGTTTTTCTTCGCGGTTATCTTTTAATCTACCCAAAGAAATATAATATCTCGTATTATGTAAATATTATTCCGTTTCTGGTACGAGACGCAGCTGTGTCACGTTTTAGAAATATGACATTTTAATTTATTCTTTAAGAAGTTTGCAATTGCTTCTTCGACGATCGTTCGCTCGTAATTATAAATTTTTATGACGCCTCCGTATTACGCTTTCATTACTAATTAATTATTTTACAAGTATTATCTTAATTTCTTTATATTTGCTGATTTATTTATCCATTTCATATAGCTATTTCATATAGCTTATTTCTTCAAGTCATAATAAAAACAAGCGAGCAATGTGTTCTATTTTCACAAAGTTTAATCTAGTTAAATCTAACATATGCGTTCGTGTACGTGAACGAACATATACATTGCATAATGCATGATCTTCGCTCGAACAGACCGCGAGACACATCCGCTGCTGATTCGTCAAACTAGATTTGCGATTCGGTGAAGTTACATGTATAATCTGCCGCGATATACGTGATTGAAGTGATTCGGAATGACGATAAAGCATGGAGTGATAACGGGCAACGTGTATGAGAAATGCAAAGAGAATTCCTGGTATTTTAATCCTCAGATTAATATTAATCGTAATTGAGCTGCGTATCAAGATTTCAATTAATTACTACTTATATTTCTATTAATTCGGAATTTATATTCCCTTTGAATTGTAATTCCATATCTAATTTCGAAAAGGAGATCTTGTAAGTGAAAAAATTTTAGAATTCTTAAATTTTGTATTAGTGTATATATATATATATATATATATATATATATATATATATATATTTAAATGCAATGCACTATCTCGTTTTATAATAAGACACTTTATTGCACAAGTAAACATGTATATGTACATTAATCGCCGGAATTTTTTTAAGAATAATCGAATCGGTGAAAGTTTGTTGTCGAGCTTCTTACACATACGAGTTTTTTTAATTGTGATATGTGATAACTGTGATAAGTCAGCATTTTGCACAGCAATAACATACTGTACATATCGCTACCGATAGATTTATTTCAATGAAATAATATCACTAACTACTCTTCAAATTGTTCATTATAAATGTAAATCAAGTAATATTCTCAAGTATTGTTATTTAATTTCGATCGATTACAGTAGGAAATATTGCAGAATCAAAAATGAAAAATGGAGAAACATGAATCCGCAAATTTTTAGCTTAATTTTTCCTGTATTTGCAAAACGAAAGAAATTAAATTAAGATGGTTCACTTGATATTATGTATGCTTTGAAGCATTTTTTTAATTAGCCAATTAGTAAAATTTTTTCTACCGATTAGTCAAAAATTTTGAAGCATTAATAGCGTCAAGTGTGGTTTACACCCTAAAATTATGTCATTAACATTCGTTAAAATATGACTAATATATATAAAAATAAAAGTTGAAAAATTATTAAGTATGTCACAATATTTCAAACGTTCGCAATTTTCTTTGTCAACTTGTTGCGCAATCGATACATGCGATTAAAAGTATTTTCATATCGAGTCGGCCCTCACACATATTTATCTGGTTTCTATAATCAGTAACTTGTGCATGTTGAAGATAAAGACCCGCATGTCTTCACGATAACTTCGTATGTTGCTCGATACACGGTTTTCGATCTTGCCAAGTTTATTGAAAGAATATGTACTCGTACAATTTCACTAGCTGTATTTATTTCTGCTTATTTTATTCTGTAAATCAAAACATTCATATACACGATGTAGATATAACAGTAACAAATAAATAATATATGCGCATTTTTAATAGAATTATTTTTTCAATATAAATTTAAAATTAAATAATTATCCTTTTGTGAAGATTTTAATAAACGAAACAAAAAATAGAAAGTAAAGAAAAAGATTAAAATGAAAGATTAAAATATTTTATAATTTCATGAAATCTTCATAATTGTAAGAGTTATGCATATTACATCCTTTTTGAAAACATAGCTAGATTTTGTAACAAATTTTAATTTTGCTCTTTTAAATTTAATATTTAATGTTAAAATATTCAGCTATTTTTGTAATTTTGGAATATTCAGCTTTTTAGATATTTAATTTGAAGAGTGTGATCGCAAAAAAAAATATAGCTTTTATATTCTATTGAAATTGACAGATGGTGAGTGAAAGTATAGACAATAAAGACAATAATATATACCAGAACAAAATAATATATAATAGAAAAGTTCTTTCTACATAAAAGAATTTATGAAGAATGATACGCACTATGTATTGTGACAGATGTAAGTGACTTCAAGTGGACCTTTTAATAGATTGACCCAGGTATACATGAATTTTATTTGCTCATTTTAAGAATGGAAGAGAAAATTTTTACAGTTTTAAATCCTTTCTATTTATACTAAAAAAAAATATTTGTCATTGAAAGTTATAGAGAGATTAACTGAAATTGGAGAAAGGTTTTATTTTATTTCGTTTTCTCTTTTAAAAATAAAAATTGAGAATGCGCTTTTGAAATGCTACGCTGTCTGTTTTAAAAAATAGTCTTTCCGAGTTATAAATTATAATAGGAATACCTCTTAGTTCATTCAGAAATTAATAATAAATATAAAAAAATTTCGAAATCGGATTACTTACGTGACAGAATAATAAATCTCAGAAAAAGAAGAAAGTTAAGGAGGTTGTAAGGTAATGTTAAGAATTACTTGAAAAAATTACAGATTATTCTAAATTGCATTTACAAGTAATACAAAAAAATTAGAGACAATTGATCATTTGGATCAAAAGTTATTTTAATAAAAAGTAATAGTTTTTAAAATTGTACTTTAATAGAAATATATGAAAATATATTACAAAATAAAAATCTCAATTTTTTTATATAAGTACTTTATGAATTCAAAAATATTTATATAAAATTACATTGAGATGCAGACATTAATCAGTAAATAAACAAAATATTTATTTGTTATAAATTAATTGGTGAATCTCAATGAAATTTTGCATAAGTCATTTTTAGTACTTAAAATATTTATATAAAAAAAATTTAGATTTTCGTTATGATTTTTAAACTTTTTGTTTATAACAACAAAACTAATACCAAATAAAATAATCTAAAAATGTGTTGTTCAATAAAAAATGTTATAAACACAACTTTCACTTGTACGTAGTTTGTTTAAAGTAAATATTAATATATGTGTTTTATGCCCTTACATCTCCGTATTACAATATTCCAGAATCAATTTTTCTAATACATAGATGGTATAATATAATATATACTTTAGATTAATGCATTTTTGCCATTATTGTGAGTAAATTTAAAAACATGAATTTCTTTCTTCAGAAAAACTTGACAAATCTTTAGAAAAAATTACCTCCTGCAACAAATATTTTTAAGAAATCAAAATGTGATGCAAATTTCTCTTTTTTTTCTTAGAATATTTTTTTTCTTGTTTATTTTCTGTTTGTATTTATTTTGTTGCAAATTGATTTTTAATTACATTGGTCGATACCATTTTGACTTTAAAGTAAATAAAGTTGTTTAGATTTTGATGCGCTGATTACGAATCTGGTCCCGAAAATATCGTGTGGCGTCAAGTTTTTGAGGTATTCGAACCTAAAGGTGCAAAAAATAAAGTTTTTAATCATTTTTAATGACTTATAAAATGTCTAACAATTTTTTTTTTAAAGAATAATACTTTAATGACATCCGCGTGGATGCTAAAAAAAATTAGACATTTTCTAAGTCGTTGAAAGTGACTAGAAACTTCATTTTTTGAACCTCTATGTTAGAATTCAAAAATTTGAATAATACGACATTTTTGAGCTCAGATTCTTAATCAGTGCATCAAAATTTATCAGAAACAATTTCGTTTATTTTATTTTAAGGCCGAAAGAAGATTAAATTTTTACCGACCAATATTATCATTAAGCTATCACCAAAGTAATGACAGTTTTTTCATAATAACATATATTTTTTTTTAACAACAAAATTGTTAATTTAAGTTTGTAATAAATTTTTAGAAAAAGATAATCTTGTGTAAGTAATAGATACTAATTCCTGAATAATTGGTTTTTATTTAACAATGTGTTTGTTAAATATCCTGGATAAATATCTCTACTCTGAGAATGAACTATCTATATATCCAAGTCAAAGCTGTATAAGTTTCTTTGAAGATTTACTAAAAATTAATTGCTAACCTTAATAGGACAAAGAAGCGCTGTAATTGTCTAGAAATAGTACCATATTTTAAAGCAAAGAATACGACGAATTATAATAATAAATTTTACTAAGGAAAAAGTAAACTTTCAAAAATGGATTCTTTCGCTTTCTAATGGTCAAAGGAAAAATTGTCAATTGTTTTGATGATGGTTTTAGATTTGTTGTTCACGTATGCTTTAACATGTTTCTACACTGTAGAAAATAAAATATTAATTTAATTTAAATTAATATTTAAATTTTAATTTAAAGACCTATAAATGGCCTTTCTGAGCAAATTAAAATTAACATTTAAAATTTTACTTTTTATAGTGATACTATTTACTCATTCTAACAAGTCATTGGAGTGAGTAAATGCTTTGATAGGAGCATGTTAGTTATTTAAGTTATTTAAACATACAACTTTTAATGATAAAAAAATTTGTGACAAAATAAACAAAAACGAAAAAAAAACTTGTTATTACAAAAAAAAAGAAATTTTAATTTTACATTTCTTAAAATATTTGGTACAAGAAAATGTTATGAAAAAGAAGTAAGCTTTATATTCTTCAGAAAATCTGTTCATCGTTTTTATGAATTTCAACAAGCGAAAGTTTATCTTATCTCCTGAATTCCTTTGATTTATAGGGGATTTTTAAGAATTTATGATAGTGTTCAGAAGTTTATGGAGTTGTAGATGTCAAACATTCAATGTTGAGTGCTGAGATATCTATGTACAACTTTGTGCTATTACCGCTGCATTGCAATTGTTGTTACAATCACTATCGTTGCTATAAACATTGCAGCAAAAACTACTTTTATATCGCATAAATACGATAATGTGAAAGAGTGTGTTTTATATACTTATACTTACAGTAAGTGCAAAAGATACACGAGAGATATCTTTTTTTAATTAAAAAAAAACTTATTTTTAGAAAATAATATAACAATAAATAATATAACAATAAATAATTAATAATTTATTAACAAATTAATAATCATAGATTTAATAATCATCTCAATAAAATAATTTAATAATTAAAAAAAATGTAAGTATATTAATAATAATCGAAAATAAAAAATTGTATTATTTAGTATAAAAAATATTTATATAATTTGAGAATTTTAGCTTTTAAGAGTCAAATATGATTATTTTTGTTTAGATACATTAGAACAGAACATTATTATATATGACAAATAATTAAGTAATAATAATTAATATTTATTTTCTAAATAAAAATTTTTTAAAAAGATGTTCCCTCCCCCCCCTGCCTATACAAAATTTCGGATCAATGACCAGTTAGTTGCTCAGCAAGAGTTGCCATCCAATCAGCTTCCTTTCGGCTTCTAGAGAAACGCCCTTTCAGAACCCCGAAACAATGCAACCCCCGAAAAACGAACCGCATCTACCTGCATCTGGTCTTTTGACCAACCTACATAGTAATACTCAGTTCAGTATCGCAAGTGTTCTAGTCAAGACAGGTAGCTAGTCGTAGGCAGAACAAGTCGGAATAGTCTAGTCTTTTCCGTACTCGTGATACAGAAAGTACGTAGTGCAAATTATAGTTAACAAGTCAGAGCATTTTATATTTCTTCGCAATTATGACGGAAATATGTTATGCTAACTGTGTGTTGTAATTAAAAATATTGACCTTTTTTCGTAACGATAGATAGGCTAATATATGAATCGGTAATTGCGGATATTTGTGCTGATATAGTATATCTGCAGTGTCTGTTTGTATTACAACATTATCTCCGAATAACTTATACTGTGAGTGAAGAGAATTCGAGGAAAAATTGGAACGTTCCGACCATATCTGTTGTGATTAGATTTTTCCAAAGAAAGCGAAAGAGGCGATTTTTCATTTCGCAGACATTTGGCTCTGGTAAGTTAGATATTTAAATTTTAATATTCAATATCTAATAATTTAGGATAAAATATACAAACACTTCGAACGCGCGCAGGTCCACATTATTACATGAAAGTTTAAAGGTTGTCGCGTATCATTAAAACGCGCATGTCACACGTATCTCAGAATAAGATGATCGTATGATCTATTATAACATATGTTATTCTAAATTAACCGGGAGATTTTATTTAATAGTCGAAAAATGTGTTTAGAATGCGATCATATAAATTTGTATTATGTCAAATAAAAAAGTTGCAATATTCATATTGATAAGTTTAAAAAAAAATCAGATTTTCTAAAAATTGTGTAGATTTTTGTTTATAATTTTTGAATAAAACTTGAAACTCATCGAAGCTACATGTTCATTCGAAAATATATATTCGAATATTCGATTCTTCTATTCTAAGCGATCCTGTCTTATCGAAAAAAAAGAAATTCGAAACAGGAAGATTTGAAATGCTTATCAGACTGGAATTGTACATTCTTAATCTTTAATTCTTTCTTATTTAATTCTTTATTATTTAATCGTCTTACAATTAGTCTTAATTAGTCTTAATTTGTATTATGGCAAATAAAAAGTTGCAATATTCATATCGATAAGTTTAAAAAAGAAAATCAAATTTTCTAAAAATTGTGTAGATTTTTGTTTATAATTTTATTTATAATTTTTGAGTAAAACTTGAAACTCATCGAAGCTATATGTTCGCTTGAAAATATATATTCGAATATTCAATTCTTCTTGAATATTCTTGAATATTTTTGAATATTTGATTCTTCTATTCTAAGCGATCCTCAGTCTTATAAAAAAAAAGAAATTCGAAACAATAGGAAGATTTGAAATGCCTATCAGATCGAAATTGTACATTCTTTAATCGTCTTACAATCAGTCTTAATTAGTCTTAATTTGTATTATGGCAAATATAAAAGTTGCAATATTCATATCGATAAGTTTAAAAAAAAATCGAATTTTCTAAAAATTGTGTAGATTCTTGTTTATAATTTTTGAATAAAACTTGAAACTCATCGAAGCTACATGTTCGCTCGAAAATATATATTCGAATATTCGATTCTTCTTGAATATTAGGTATGGGAAAAAGTTCGTGGCGTTAGATGGCATTAAAAAAACGAACTTTTTCCCACTTAATATTTGTGAATATTCGATTCTTCTATTCTAAGCGATCCTGTCTTATCGAAAAAAAAAAAAAGAAATTCAAAACAAATAGGAAGATTTGAAATGCCTATCAGACTGGAATTGTACATTCTCTAATCATCTTACAATTAGTCTTAATTTGTCTTTGTAAAGCAAAAGAGGCTCGCAAAGCTTTCAGGTGAGGAAGTGAAGAAAGGGGATTCGCGGAGGCAGGGTCGCGATGACGAGAGGCCAACATGGTGCGCAGTGAAGTGAAGTCGCGACTGGTGGCGGGAGTTGAAGAACGTAGTGGGAGGTGATTCGACCGGACCGACCCGTTATATTATCTCGCGTTAGTCAGTTAGTCAGTTTCCTTTCGTGCTAGTGATCCCGCGGTGATCTTATGATTCGACGACAAGTATTTTGCCGTAAAAAAAAATTCCTGGCTCAAAACTCTATGTGTTTTGTGGGTGGAACCCGGTTGTAAACAAGTTCGAAAGGGGAAAATTTGAAAAACAATTAAAACTGTAGTATTTTCAAAGTGATCCAAACGTATATCGCACAATGAAATGAAATAGAGTTAAGAGAGTGTCGCCTGATAAATGTAATCAGAGCTAGGAATCGCGATCGATCGATCGATGGTCTTCGACGCAAAGTAGTAAAGGCAGTTCGAATTCTCGCGTTGTCGGAGATCGCCGGATCTTTGACGAGGTCGATCGTGAGGTCGACAAACTCAGAGAGAGACAATTACTTACGTCGCGAGGTGGAAAGATCAGTTAATTAGTGACCGCATGATCTTCCGGGATGTTTTACTGCGATCAGCAGTAGCTGGAGTGAAAGTAAATCTGGCGACTCGATTCACCCGCAGTGCAATTAGCGCTTCAGTGCCTACAAGAATCCAGTGACCCGTTATCGTTATCGTGAAAGTTATCGTGATCCATTCACCTCCCACTCTCGAGATCGCTCTGTATTGCATAGAGCTTTTAATAAGTGATAACTGTGAAACGCGTTCTCTTGTAGAAATTTACTCTTTGACTATTATTTTTTATTGTTTTTCTTTTTGTTTTGACTGCGAGGATCGAAGACCTTTTTTGCAGCTGAACATCGACAATTGAGAGATTAATATTCAACGAAAAAATGACCGTGGTAATGATAAATGTCGTAATTCCGACATTTTAAAATTTTTAGTCAACTCACATTGTGTTCGCAATTTTAAGTTTTTTTCTTTCATATGAAGATTGCATGCAATATTTTTTCGGAAAAATAATGCATTTAACGATAATTGTGATTGGAATACTTATGATCTAGAGAGTTAATAATATTAAATTCTAATATAATTAATAATATATACATTAGATTTTAATTATTCCAGTTTAATGATTAAGTTTTAAAGAACAAATGATAAAATTATTCTGAATTTTATTTAATCTAATTCATAGTTTAAAACAGTCAAGTTTCTCTTCGAAACTAGAAGTTACGTGAGGAAGACTGTATCTAAAAATAGGTATCTTTTGTCTAAACTTAGAAGTTACATGCAGACAGTTAATAACTCAGAGAGGTGAAGATTCGAATTAAAAATAGAAACTGCATGCAAAAAAATATTTTTATTTGTGATACTCTTTCATATATTATACAAAATCTTCAATAATTTTAGAACAAATTTCTTTTCAACTAAAATTGGATTATTATTATTGTAATCTTTTTAAAATTCTAGTTATGAAAATTCTAATAATATAAAAATTCTAATAATAATGAAAATAATTGTTAAATGTTATGCAGGTGAGAGATTGCAGTTGAAAAGATTTCTTAACTTAAGAAAAAAGAATTATTTCATAATCTTAATTATGTAAAGTTAATTAATAAATTCATTTAGATTTTGTATAAATTCTAAATGTTCACTGCAAACTAACTCACTGCCATCGATTAAAGAATAAATTAATTAATAGATTAAAAAACATACTAATAATATTTTTTTGTTTTATAACGCAAGTTATATTTACGATTATTTCTTCATGATAAATGTATAGTCAAAGATAAACATGTTTATCCAAAATTAGAAGCTGGGTGTGTTCGAAATAAAAAATATTCGAAAAATTATATAAAAAATACGACAACTAGGAAATTGATAAAATCTCGGAATGATAAAGATTGTGTTCCAGAAAGTGAATAACAGTCAATGTATAACTTTGATAAGCAAAAGCTACGTGTCGAGGAGATTAAATATTCGCGAAGGTTACGTGGAAAGCGAGATAATCTGAAAAATTGATAAGAAGTTTTAAACACTGAATCGAATCATCGGACAAATGTTATACACAAACGAATTTTTAAAAAATATTAAAGATATCATATCGTTATATAATTAACAAATAATTTACTTCTGAAAATATTATGTACAAGTTTAGTAATTGCCTAAAGTTGCAAAAAAAAAACAAAGATGGAAAATATTTCGAAATCTTTGGGATAATTTGTAGTGCATTTTGTGTTTCTATTATTAAATTATGAAAGAAAAATATCTATGATGAATTATTTTCTGAACGAATTATTTTCTATACGATGCATAACAATAGCGATTTTGTATTGTTCTAGGTTATGGAGAGAACGAACACCATTGTTACATGGCCATCAAGACTGAAAATCGGCGCAAAGTCGAAGAAAGGTAAGCAATCGATCGATTGAATCCATTTTAAAAGCAATCTGTTACAGATTGTATTTTAGAAAAGGTTTTGTAGAAAAGATTTTGTGAACATGTCAATAACAATAGATAATAGAAATTTTTCGTATTCTCATATTATATGTACAAATATTATGGGCTACATTAGAAAATAGAAATAAAGTATCTGAAATTTTAGATATTATATCAATAACCGAAATAAATCTTGCTTTATTTGTTTGTGTAAGAAAGACGTTATTTGAGCTATTGAGATGCTTACACAATAGGTGAGATGGCGAAATACCTTTAGGTTCATTAATATGTTTCTTTGCGTTTCCTGACAAATGAAAATTTGAGAGCAACGCTCTTTCTAAAATAACTAATTCATTTTAACTACTCAAACACGTAATATTGTCACCATCTGACAAAATTCATTAACGAACAAAGGCACAAAATACGATTAGACTAATGTCTTCTTTTTTATTTAATCCTAAAATAACGTGACACATTCCAAGTGAGAATTTTATTTTCTAATTAAAAATAATTAAATTATTTAATAATTTTAGCGTGAAAGAGAAGGAGTAGTACGTAAATCTCTTATCTCGGTTTTATCGATTATTCAAAATCCACCTAAAAATATAAGTATTTTACAAATTCGGAAATAACTGCTGCATTTCTCGTGACAAACGAGAGAATAATACGAAATGAGCGTATAAGCGGAAGCTATCGATAGTTCGAGGGCGACACGACGTGGAATTCAGATTCGGTCGTACGTCCTTGGAATATTATACTTGTAGGAGACGCAAAAATCATCCTTCGTGATTCTTCGTGCGTTCTTCGCATTCGGACTCGTGCGTAGTCGTGCGAATACGTTGTTCGTGGATTGCGTCAACCGAGTGATCGGTCATGTCTCTTCGTCAGCTGACGTTTTACACACGTGGCTTTATAATCGTTATTTAAAGTTTCATCAGTGGCTATAGAAAAAAATTTGCATACCTCGCGAAACTCGAGATTAATTCGATCCATGCAACACGAAACTTACGAGAAACTTACTTTAAAAGAGATTTTCGATTTAATTGAAATTATAAATTTAATATATTCGAATTTTAATAAAAATTTCAATTCATATTTTGTGTGAAATTCTAATAGATATAAGTGAGTGAACATAAGTAATAACAATAATTAATATATGTAACATAGTAATAACAAACATAGTTAAATAAAAAACAGTAATTTTTTTATACTTTGTAATATTTTTGTATTATCTTTTGATTATGAAATATTATTAATTTGATAATCTATGACGAGTTTTTAATGTTTTTAACGAGTCCCTAAAAATAATTGAGAATCAAAAGATATCACAATAAAAATTTCAAAAAGGGCGGAAATATAAAAATTCGAAGTTTCTAGATTTCATAATTGATTATTCATCCATATTGTTCTTTGTATATCGATTGTAAAATCAATTCATCGTTTATTTCTCGATACATAAATTATGATATGTGGATCGATCCAGAGAATTCTCTCGTCCGCTTGAAACAGTGTCGTCGTTTCATACGGATCGGACCTTGTGGAAATTTTTCGGTGATTCATTCCTCCCTCGTGACTTAAACAGCTGTTGCATATGCTTTTTCTCTCTTTATCTCTTTCTCTCTGTCGCTTTCTTTTTCTTTATTTTACGAATCCAATCGTATGTGGTAGTCTATGTAATCGGATATAAATAAACTTGTATTCCGGGGTTCGTTATGATTTTAGATTATCATTAGGATGTATGAGTTATCTTACATGTATATACTTAAGTCCACAAAAACAAAGGCTCACATATATATGCGATGCAGATGCACGATACGGGTTATTCACAAGTTTCATTATAATAATTTCTTTTATGTAATCACGGAAATGTTGATGACGGCCAAATGATAACGCAAGAATCTGTCGCAAGAGTTTAAATTCCATAGAAATTTGCTTATGGAATATTACTTAGATCTGTTTGATATATCTATTTCATATATGTCAGATGTGTCATACTTGAGTATATTTACATACTTTTTTAAGTTTTATATATATAAGAATTCTAAAATGATTGCCATTATATGTGAAGACTCCAACTAACTTAAATAACATTTAAAAAATATAGTATAATATATTACATTATTACGGTATATATTTATATCTTCCAAATAAATTAGATAAAAAATGACGGAATTTTTATAAAGCAAGTGCGGTATATAAAAAAGATTTCTTTTTCAAATATCCCATTCACTTAATTGTCATCTTCTTAAGCGAATCTTATTATAATAAAATTTTGACTAATGAAATCGGATTAATATGACTATAATATAAAACAAAATTCAATCAAATTATATTTATGAATAATTCCACAAATTGATCAGATAATCTCTAATTAGAAAAATTTTAGTAAATTTGAATAAAAAGTATGATGAGTTATATGAACTTGTTATTGAAATATATATATGTATATATTTCAATATGATTGATTTCGCAGTTTATAACAAATCACAATTGCCAATAAGTACTCTAGTATAGATGTAATACTCGAAATGGAATTTGCATTCGAGGCAACGAATGGGTTAAATTGACTCACATCATGCGCTCTTCAGGGTTAATAGATATTATCGAGTTATCTCCCCCGTGTGATAGGATATCACCTTGTGATTTGACCCGCTCTCGAAGCTGTCGTGAATTTTGCGCAGCGAGATCAGCGGGATTCTAGTTCAGCCTAACCAACCGGATAATTGTCTGTGATCGAATTAAGCGTCAATCAGTATCACGCAGCCGTTCTAATTCTTCACTGCGTGAAGATGTCTATGTGCCGCGAGTCACGTAAGCCACGTTACTCTTTGAGTGATAAGACTACATGTAACTTTTTTCTCTTGTGGACATTTATAATAATTATATGATGGTGTAGAGTTGTGAACTATAATGACTATTATTTAGCATGATATTTGTGCCTGGATTGAATGGTAATCTTCTAGAAATACAGCAAAGTCCAACGTATCATCAGTAAAACTGAGACATACATCTCTTAGTGTAACCAATAAAAAAATGGACGCAAATAAAAAACTATAAATTTGATTAATTCAATTTAATAAATTGAATTTGAACAAAAATCAAATTTATTATTATATAATTAAACTAAATATATCATAAGTTTTACATCTAATTTACAAAATGAACTTTATATCGAAAAGTTTAAATTGAAGAACAAAATAGATGAAGAGAAAACAAGCTTGGGTTAATTGCATAATTAGAGCTGTAATTATTTCTCAATAATTGCCAGTTTTCTGCCCGTCATATCATAGTTATATATAGTCAATTTATACTGAACGATGTGTGTTTATGAAGTAAACAACAAAATTTAAAAACCAACTATCGCGTGACTTTGCAATGTTGCTGCTTCATCAAATTATTTAACTGGTTTTATTTTTTACCTAAATCGATAAAATTTATAAGATTATCGTGAAATCGCGAGAAAGTTTTGCTTAAATTCATTACAATTTTACAGAGCATAGATTAGCATAGTGAGAATACAATAGACGAACGGAAATATATAAAGCAATAGCATGAAAGGACAACTTTAAAAATTATCCTTTATTAAAAATTTCTTTACTAAATATTATAAATATTTATTAAAAAATTTAATAATTAAAAATAATTTAAAAACGATTATTAAATTTCAATATATCCAGACACGAAAATATTGTAGTATTTTTATATAACAGTTATCATAGCACTTTTTCGCTTCGTATAGTATATATATCATCGTTATCATTGTTTTCCTTGTATGCATTCTACGTGAATTTATCGTGAAACATAGCAGTGTACACATCATATATTAAGGAACACCTTGTATCATTCAGATAATCAGTCGAGCCTCCGATACTGCCCCTCTCTTGTTACCGCAACGGCAGCCGACACTCCTTATCGCTTTGTGCAAACAGGATTCATCTACTTTCTATGCTCGGCGCTAAAGAGGTCAGGTCAGGCCTTAAAGTCTTGCACTCGAAGAGTCCGCGTGCTACCGTTGCGTCGATTCTAAAAATAATCACGGATTGTATCGCGAGGACCGATAGATAATCGCATATAACGCTGCAGGTTCTAGACACCAACTAAGTGTTTATAGTCGTGAATTTAATCGGATTCCGATTTTCAAAAGCACAAGTATTGCGTTATTTTCCATGATATCTCTTACATAATTAAGGAGAGATAAGAAGAAGGAGATAAGAAGCTGCTTCACAATTATACGACATAGTATCGTTGTTTTGATTGCGAAGTTCCGAAAATTATTTTTTTTTCTCTGCGCAGAGGATTCTCCGTTTGAGAATAGAATTCGATAGTGCCAAAATCTCAAAATTCTCAATTCTACCGTATGGAAAATATCACTAAAATCACGGTATTTCAATAATCGGTCATTCAATCCAATTTCTCTGTTAAAGCAAATTCACTTGAGAGTAATACAAAATTAAAATCTCATTATCCAGTTATGCGCCAGAACTTTTTATCTTCAAAGAAGAAAAATAAAAGTAAGACAAATTATATAATTAAATTTATATTAGCGAAATTTTCGAAGAAACGTCGATTCTCTCTTAATTAAAACTCACATTTTACACGCATTTTTGAATGTATCAATCATAATTTTCTATTTCGCGCGTATATCTATTTATATTTAATGATTGATTTCTAATTTTTGATAATCATCGTAATAGATGAATTATCGAGTCTCATCCATGCGTGACAAGGATCGAGTAATAAGCGGAACGCGCACGTGCGATCATTATACAGCGTCAATGACGCGTCGCACTCGACTTTGGAACACGTTATACAGTCGAAGGCCTCGCGTTCAGGAAAAAGCAAACGTTGCGAATACTAAGATTGACTTCAAAATAGCTATCGATTGTGTGTGTGTGTGTGTGTGTGTGTGTGTGTGTGTGTGTGTGTGTGTGTGTGTGTGTGTGTAGT
>NW_012130087.1:3315092-3344693 GCF_000143395.1 Atta cephalotes
TGTGTGTGTGTGTGTGTGTGTGTGTGTGTGGTATCGGATTTTCTGCAGTCGCCAGCGGCGTCTTTCTATCTTCGGAGCCTTGCGCGTGATTTCTTTCGGGATCACAATAAAATCGTCGCCGAACTCTTTGCCAATAATGTTCATGGACATCAAGATTAACCGATAGTATGTATTCAATATACACCAGCGTTTTGTGTCTTCAATTTCATTGAATCGATATAACTGTATACTTCGCTGCAGGCTTTTGGCGCCTTGGTTACATACATATGTCTGAAGTGCGGTGAGTTCGTCGACCTTTATAAGGAAACAGTTTCACCTCGAATTTCACCTAGTTTTACGGATATTTTGTTTTCAAATCGCGCGTAACAAACCAAACATTTCTGACGATACACAAAAGTCGATGACTGTTTATGTCGGTGGACATATATTCGG
This sequence comes from Atta cephalotes, assembly GCF_000143395.1. Lineage (NCBI taxonomy): Eukaryota > Metazoa > Arthropoda > Insecta > Hymenoptera > Formicidae > Atta > Atta cephalotes. The sequence goes on from NW_012130087.1 coordinate 3,315,525, forward strand.
TGTCGGTTAAACTGGTGGTCGATGATGGCATGTCGACGAAAATTCTTTGTTTTAGCTTAATCCACTTTGCCTGAGACACTTGCTATATTATAGTCAATTTCAAAAAAATATATGTAAAAACATTGTGACATAATAACATAATAAGATGGAAACAAGACCGTTTATGTTACATATTTTATTATTTTAAATAGCGCCACTATAGCGCTGAATGTTAAGATGTTGAATTATTATATATTCATATTATATATTCATATTATTATATATTATTATATATTCATATAAATGAATTAATTTCAGAAATGATAATTGCGTGCCGATATGGTTATCAGACTTTCAATCTGAAATATTGATAATCCTCCCAAATTTCCTAAATTAATCTTAAAAAACTGTAATGAACTTATTGCGAAAAATATTGCCTCGGTCGGGAGTCGACTGTGTGACATATGTAGTCAATCCGAAAGACATATGTGGAAAATATTTTTAAAGAAGAATCTATGCTTTCTCTATATTTATTATGTTTTTTATTTGTCAGCTAAAACGGAAGCCATTATTTCGGACTAATCGCTTATTTTGCTACGCACGGAATGAAGTTTAGTCGCGTAACGTGTAATTAATGAGGTCAATTATAATTGATTGCTCAGTATAATAAAGGCGCGACTCGCTGCCGCCGTTTACGTTCCTTTATATTCCTACACGTATCCCACACATAATCGTCACCGTAATTAGATTTTCTACCTTCTTTTCGCAGATCCGCATATAAAAGTCGCAGGACGACTAGATGATGTACGATCAGCAAAGGAGAAGATAATGGAAATTTTAGACACACGGGTAAGTCATACATATTTTATATATACATTCCTATCTACATAGTACATAGATAAGACTCAATTAACGTCAAAGGTATCATTTCCAGTGAATGGAAGAGTTACTATTCCGTTATTTTTTTTAACAATTTGCAATCTTTAACTAGAATGACTTTAAGAATGAATTTAACTAATTAAGTGCTGAAATTATGCTAAGGCTGGGAAAGTCTACTTTGAAAAGTAACTTGCATCATCACACGTTTACTTACTGAGGGCAATTTACAACGAGTAACTTTACTTGTAAAAAATAATAAGTTACAGATGCCGATTTATGTAATTTTTCCCACGAATGACTTTTTCACTTTTTTTTTTATTACAAGTAACAATCGATTCGAATTCTGATGTTACTGTTACAGTTCACCAAAAAATTGAACATTGCCAAATCGTTATTATAACAGAGTAACGATAAAGAAGTAACGGCGTTATAAGTTACTTCCATTCCCTAATCATTTCACAATTAGTGTTGAGATTAAGGAATAGAAAACGATGCGAAATGAAATTTAAGATTTAAGAATACAATGTTTATAAGTAAAGTAAAAATAGGATTGAAAGAGATAAATTAAGTAATGTTTGCGCGCAAAAATAGTTATCTCCATTTAAAATGTTTTTTGGGGAAAGTGAAAAAATTTGTACAATTTTATGGTTCAAGCTATCAAAAAAATCTTTTTTCAATTAAAAAAAAATTATTGTTTTAGTTAATCAAATGTATATAATATGACATAAGAAAAATATAATTTCTGTTTATTAAAATACAATATATATTTTGACTGCTTTTGGAGCTGAAAATAGGATTTAGCTAATTTTTAAACGGAAAAGTTGATGCAAAATGAATTAAAGTAAATTATCGAATGAAATAAAATTGACATATTAAATATAAAATTTTATGATTTTAAAGAGCACTTTTATTATCGTATTAATAAAAAAAAATATATCCTATAATTACAAATCATCATATTTATTGAAAAAAATGCAACGCTTTCTCCTCTTTTATATTTATGTTAAATTTAAATAAAAATAAAATATTGAATATAATAAGAAAATTTGCAAAATGAGTTTCATAAAAAATAATAGTAAATAAAAAAAAATTAGTAACTCTAGATTAGTCAAAGTAGGAATCTTTAGCTTTAACTTTTTTTACTTTATTCGCTTTTCTCTCTTGATTTTATAAAATTTAACACACTTTTTAAGGTTTTGACACAGTTTAAAATGTTCAGTTCGTAAGGAATTCAAGAGTTCTTTTTTTAAGTTTTTTTTTTAATTTTTGGATATATAATAGTTTTTGCATTTTAGACTTGCCCAATTATTTGTACAAAATTGACTATATCAATAATTGGGAATGCAAATATGAGCAAATAATATTCTTTTTTGAGAGGAGGAGAGGGACAATCGTTTTGTCGACGAGTAAAATTCCCACGAAGAAGTATGTCAGCGTGTAACGGGAATTTATCGAATATTTAAACTGCAATTATCGGACGATTCGAGAAGTCTTTTCCTACTACAGTGTTACTGTAGTTTGCGCAATTACCGTTGTTTTGCAATAGAGGAAACAACATTGCACGCGGGACGACTCGTTCACAATCGAATGCAAGGACGTGTGCTTATTAGTATCAGTTATCAGTGAGCCGGCATAGGTAATTACCGAATTCGATTGTGTGACATGTTAAAGCGACCATTTATCTTTTCTCAAATGTTACGCATTGGCAGGCAATAAAAATTAATAAAAGCATTGAGCTTATATTAAGTCGAAAATGTTATTAATCTTATTAAATATTATATAATTTATACAGGCACTCATGAATATGAGAATAATTGTCAAACCAATATGTAGGTCAAGATGATTAAAAAAACAGATGAATTTTTGTTATCAAATACATTTTCAAAAATTTAACTAGTGTTAATAGTAAAAATGTAAAAATGTAAATAGTACACTCTAAAGCTATAGCAATGAAAATTTTACTGCTAACAAAAGTGAGTAGCAAAGTCATTGCTTTAAGTATGAATTTTCACTGCTTTAAAGTTAATCTAAATCGAAGTGATTTAAGCATTAGTTGATAATGCATTGCAAGCTTACATTGAATGTTACTGCTGAATGTTACTACTCACTATTCTTACATAAAGGAGTGAATTTAGCGACATAGTGCACCGTTATCATTTGTCGCATATTTATCGTATTATATGTCAAAAAAATTATATATGTATATACTATTATATCATTAAACCATTATTTTATCATTAGATAGATTTTACATTTATCATGTATATAATTTTTTCAAAAATTTATAATTAAAAATAAGGTTAATAGATTAATAGATAGTATGCTCCTGTTCAAAATATCTCCGTAGTCTTTGTTATCTGGATTTGGAATGACATTATTCTGTCATTATTTTAATCTCTAAATTCACTTCTTTTTGGAGTAAATTTTTCACTCCAATTACCGAATGGATTTTCCATTCCCATCTTGCAATAAAATTCACTGGCAGTTGCAACATTGGCGCAATTGCTACTAATGCCTGTATTGAAATTTCAATTTAATATAATGAAATTTGATTGCTACAGATTTAGAATGTACTATAAATAATGAATAAATATTTAAATTTGTCTAATTATAAGAAAAAGAATCAATAATATTATCAACGTTTCTTTCGATAACTTTTAGTTGTTGGGTTTAGTTATTAAACTTTCAGACCATGTCTCTTTCAGTTTCTGCGATGCTTTTTTTCTCCGGTTCCGTGCATATTTCTATTTAATTACCAGACACATGTCGTAAATAAGAAAGGTCGAGAGAAATAGACGGTAAAGAAAAGAGGCGAAAGACCACGCGGAAAGAACAAATTCTATTTATACGTCGTCGTTCGTAGTCACGAATTCCCAGGCGAGAAAGCGAATCGTTATGTTTAGGCGAGCAGCCGAATTGCTTTGTAGAAAGAAAGAGATAGCGAGAGAAGGTAAAAAAGATTCAATGCAAAATGACGTGAGAATATTGAATATGAACGCTTTAATTAATTAAATGATTAGCACTTGCTTCCAAAAACTCGAGGAAACAGAAAATTTAATTTGAAATTGTCTTGAAAATGTGATTTATATTGTTTGAAAACTAGGTCAAATTTTAATTAAACTTCATCTTCGTGATTTTGAAATTTACTTTCTGAAGTTCTTAGAAGAGCGATTTAGATGATTGACGCTAAATCTTCGTGTTCGTATTCTCATATCGTAAACATCCCTTAACTTTAAAAAGCTGTAACGAGACGCAGTGAAATGTCATTAGCTGATTCCGTTACCGTTAAATCGCGAGACGGTAGGCGAGCCGGACTTGTCGTTTTATGCCAGCCATACCGGGCGTACCGATCGATTCCTGTTACTTTGTCGAATGTACATTCCTACATGCGTGCGTTCAAGAGACAGTGCGCGAATATACGGCGACAGAAATGAGGTAAAGAAGGACGTGTGAAAGGAACACGTATGTATACTTCGCTAAGAGAAACGTGGATAAAATTCTGCGCTTGATTTTCTCGGGCACGAGAATCCGCCGTCTCTCTTCTCCTCTTCCTTACAATTTACGTGATCTACTCTCGCAATTGCAATCGTGGCAAGTGCATGGACACTTTAAAATAGATGTCATGTTTTGCGTCAGGCATGCAAAAGTAGCACGACAGTAACATTTGTATATATAGCGTTAATTACGGGCTACCGGAATGACGCGTAAATAGCGCAAAGATATTTATAGAGCTCAGTCTGCCACGTGTGTAGATATTCAATATCTTTTCGCGCCGACGCCAGGATGTCGACGTCCTGAATTTCGAAATCGCAGTCGCATCTGTCTGATTACGTTTTCGAAACGTGATGAATGTTTCTAGCGGAGAAACTAGCGGAGAAAGATGGTATAGGCGGACCATTATGATTCTTTCTTTCATTTCGACATCACTATCCAAATAACATTTTAATGTGAATAAATAAGATTAATTATTACATATGTTTGAAAATTATTTTTAAATAAGCTATTCTTATATTTGTATGAGATCTGATGCATAAATTACAGCCGAAGTTTGTCCGGTAGAATTTAATGAAATATAAGATTGAAAATTTTCGTTGGATTTGTTAGCACCGTCTTATTTTTTTTTTATCGCGAAGAGTGTTTGTTTAATATTTAGCTCTTACAAATATCTCTTTGCGTTCGCAATTATCATGATTTTACCATTACGAAGTGAACGTTTCGAGATGCACGGCCTTGTTGCGAACGAAGCAATACAACGACGGTGACTCGTTATATAGGAAGGAGTTCCTAAAGTCGCACGGGCGGATCGCGCGACGTTATCGCGTGACTTTATGTAATGTTCAACCACGCGATATCTAAAGTTGCACGAGTCCTCGCCGGATCGGCGATATGGTCCGAGAAGCTCACGCACGTAAAATCAACGATCTTGAAGTTATATAGAAATACAAAGTGTAACGAATGTAAATTGCTGAAGAGATTACATTCGCGCAGAATGTAATGCAAGAGTAAACATGCCGGATGAATAAATGTGATGCTGAATAAATATCGTAGGAGATACTATCACACTTTCTCTCGGTAGCCGATTGGTATAATGATATAGAATTACTGTTTTATACACATACAGATTTCAAGTATCTCTTACTATTGGCAGAAACATGTGTCTCTGGTTTCCCATTAATTCTTATTAGTGTAATAGTATTATTAATAATACCATTAAGACAGCACTTTCAGTTTTTATCAAAACTAATCTTATCTGAATTACTTTTAGATAATTTCGACAGATATCATTATCATTAATGTCATTTCAATTGCTAATATCAGATCCAGAATTAAATTTTTTTCAATACAAAATTAGCTTTTATTTTTAGTAAATATACACTTAATTAAAGACTTTTAATACAAGTTCTATTTTTTAAGATTATTTTATTAATTTTATTAATAGACATTAATTTGTCGGAGATATAGATTGCGTTTATCTACTCTCTAAAACTTTTAAAATAAATTCTCATTCTGAAAAATATAATCTCGTTCTTAAAGATTGAAAATTGAGTCACTCTGTTTCAAGATTGGCTCAATTTTTACTCTTTAAAGTGAGATTTCACTTCAAAGAATTTAAACAGGAAATATCTAATTTCCTGAAATAATAAAACCGAGAATATTTGCAAGTTGATTAAAATAACGAATCGAAACTTTTTACTAATTAGCGATAAAGATATATAGAGTTGCAAAAAAAAAGGTCAATCTGACAGTCATTTTGCAATTCGATTTTCAGCAAAGTAATAGAGTAACCATGAAGCTGGATGTTAGTTACACCGATCATTCGCATATCATCGGCAAAGGTGGTCTGACGATTAAACGAGTGATGGAGGAAACTGGTTGCCACATCCATTTCCCAGATAGCAATCGCAGTAATCACCAAGATAAGAGCAATCAGGTCTCCATTGCTGGCGAAATGGAGAGCGTCGAACGCGCTCGCGCTCGTGTTAGGGTAAGGTTCCGCAAGACATGCATTAAGGATATCCCAAAAGATGTACCACTTTAACGCTCGGATCACTTTACCGAACATTAGAAATTGAGTTATTGTGAAAACAACATTATGTTGGATATCCATTATATTCGGTATGATCGAAAATTGTATGCTATAGATACAAGATATCATTACATTTCGAGAGAAGTCAAAATTTTATTTCTCAATTAATTGAACATCGCTTTAATTGAGAATTTCTATTTCAGACTTGAATGTAATGTTATCTAAAATATTATTATGTGTTATGCGATAAAATAAAAATTTCTGCTCAAAAGTAAAAAAGTAGTGAGAGATTTTTGGGAGATCCTATATAAAGGTGAGTCATGAACGAACACACAATGAATGAACATCGAATGCTAATGAATATTCTGTTTATACATATGGTAAATATCTCATTTGAATTTTCACGTTTTCTAGTAAAAATTTAGATTCGTAGGTCATTCGCTCATGAATACTCATCTCAAAACAAAATGTTCGAAAAATGTTCGACTTACGTTCTTATCTTTTTTAGAATCTGACACCACTGATCTTTTCCTTTGAGCTGCCTATAATGGGCGCTTCGCAGAGTATGCCAGACTGTACTTCGCCGTACGTGGTGAAGATACAAGATAAGTTCAATGTTCAGGTGATGTTTCGTACAAGACCGAAGCTGCACGCTACCCTAGTAGTTGTTAAGGGATGCGAGTGGGAAGTTTCTCAAGTCAAAGAAGCGACGCAATTATTGATTCGTCATATGTGCAAAAATCTAGCTGTAAGTAGCAAAAATAATCGGCAACCTCCTTTCAAAAGAGAGATTAAACAAATTATTATTAAAATTAGGAAAATTAAATCTGGAATTATTTTAACTTCTTATAAAAATAGTTTTGTTCGAAAACTTCAGTTAATTTTTTCTAAATTTTTATTTGATAATTAAAAATATTCAAAATATATATCAATTTCTTTCCTAATTTTTACCGAAAAGATGCAACTAGTACTTTTGTTATATTTTTCACAAATTCCTATTCCTTATTCAGAAACTGATTTTTTTCCGCATGTTTCTTTTCGTAGAGTCAAATCCAAGTACAAATGTCGATGGAGATATCACCTCAACACCATAGCATCGTCTTAGGGAAACAGAGTAGCAATTTGAAGATGATTATGCAACGTACTGCCACGCAGATTATGTTTCCTGATGCCGGCGATCCGAATATACCCAGCCTCAAGAAAAGCAACGTTACTATTACTGGCGATATACATAATGTATATTTGGCTAGACAACAATTAGTAGTAAGTCGATATGTTTATACTGGTACATTCGTTTATACATGTCTAGAATTAATTTCCAATTTTAATCTTTTTTTCTTCTAAACCAGTTCTCTTTTTCTCCTATAAACATTTTAATTTTGTTAGAATTATTCTTTTTCTATACTTAAAATTCCTTTTTACAATATTCTTCTAATTTTTACAGTTTTCTCTCAATTTCAGCAATTTTTAACTATTATATAACTCGCAATATATCAAATAATCAGGACTTAAAAGACTCAAAATATATTTAATTTGTATATATATTTGATTACAAACTGTTTCTATTTGTATTCTCTTTCTACAATTCAGTTTTCTGTAAATATTTTTTAATAATGACAGTATGTAATTGTGATACTTGTATGTAATCATGCCGATAATTACGTGTTAGGGCTCATTGCCACTGGTGCTTATGTTCGATCTGCCGGAAGATTCTATGACTGCTTCGGTGGATGCGGAAAAGATCTCCCAGCTAATGCAGTCTTTGGACGTGTTTATCAACGTACGTCATAAGCCGAAACAAAGTACACTCTCTGTCATTATCAAGGGAATCGAGAGAAAGGCCAGTAATATTTACCAAGCGCGGAAACAGTTGCTGGGACTGGACGAGCCCATAGTAACCGCTGAAATACCGGTTACTTATCACATTCCGAATGCTGGCAACGTTTTCCAGGGCAGTTCCAATAACGATGGTAAGTGTTGTTCATTAAATCAATAGTAATCAGAAAGAAATGCGATATCATCAAATAGATCACACAATAGTAAAAAGTCGAGCAGTGGCATAACTTTTTTATGATCTTCAATAAATAAATTTTTCATAAGTAAATTTTTTGACAGTAATAATAGTAATAGGAGGAACGAGTGGGACATATCAGTCCCTGACTGTCCCTGATTTGAGTGTCTAAACCTAGTCAAAAAGTCATCTAGATATAAAGAATTCTTTGATTCTCGCTGACTGTAAGTCAGCATGGATTACGAAATTTTTCGTAAATATAGGATACGGGTTTTGAACTCACTGTCAGTTACGAATCCGTCGCTCTTACACAAAACTACATGATATCCAAAATATTTTGATAAATTTTACTACAATTTTTTATAATGTAGCGATATTGAATTTTAATCATGTTTTCGGAACACTAATTAAAGAAGAATTTTAGAAAATACGAAATAATCAATTCCACTTTATTCTTTTATTGTATTTATATATATTTTTATTACTATTTTATTCTTTAATATTAATAAATTTTTAAATATAAATAAATTTTTTAATATTTATAGGGTCCAACAACAATTTGATTAGCGGCGTACAGGAAAATTTTTCGAGCATATTAAATGTAAACACGCAAAATTCGTCGTATTGCGTATCGCCGATTTCGCACTCACCGAATTCTCTGGGTTTGTCGCCACACTGGGGCCTCACTCATCATTATGTTTCGTCACTGTGTCCGTATCCCTACTCTCACATAAATCATCTGCTGACGACACAACATATGCTACACAACAACATAATGGGAACTTCTCACGGACCCCATGGATTATCGAATCATGTGATGCCTCCCGGTCCTCCCGGTATTGGAGCATTTCACCATAACAATGTACCGACCAACTTTTCCGGTATCCACGGTTTGAACGCCAATTCGTTAATGGATAGCAAAGATGGTGGCAGTGGTGAGTTAATCTACCCGAATTTATTTTACACGAAATTTTACATGCTACTTTTGTTATTTAACTTTTTTATTATTATGCTTTTTCCGTTATTTTCATAACAGAGATATAAAAACTTTTGTAAACGATAAAAAAATTTTTAATGCATATGTAATATTATTTGATCTGAAAGCTAAAATGAGAGAAAATTACCGAAGTATACATATAAAAATATGTTTCAATAAAGTTTTATCTTAAATCTGAAAATACTTTACTACATAAAAATAAACTAGAAAATATAGTGTACTTTAATATAATTAGTATTATAAATTTTTCCTGATGTTATTTTCGTATTAAACGCTCTATATGTATATTAGATACCATACATCGAAATTGGTTTAATTTTTATATAATGACTTTATTTGCAGCTTATTCTTCGCTAAGTAGCGTTTCTAGTTCTTTATCTAGTCCTGCCATTAGTCCTCGTAACATCTCACCAGTCAATCCTACGGATACTAATACTAATTTAGGTAAGTCAAATGTTTCAAGAAGTCAACAATCTAGTTGTTATTAATAATCAACCTATTTACAAGTTAAAAATAAATTTGTTTTTCTTTCAGCGGATCTGTCTAGCATGTTGTCCGATTTACCAGTTACTGATCGACGTGCACCTGGTTGTGAGAAAAAATCGCTCGAGATGGCTGCGCAGCAGAATCTTACGCCCTTCGATTATGAGCAGAAGAAATTATTGGCTACAAAGGCAATGCAAAATAAATCAAGCACCAACGATTTCCGCGTACCAACGTCTGCTTGGTCTGGTTATGGTCTTAGCCAAAGTATTCCGCCAATAACTACGAGTGACTTAAGCAAGGTAGCTATCAAATTTCTTGAGTATAAAAAAAATAATCAACTCAATATTTTCGACGAGAATAAAATCAAAGATTTATATTGATATTTGTGGCTCTATAGATTGATATCTTATAAAGTATTAACATTTCATTTTAATACTTCATTTTAAATATTTGAATCGAGTAGCTATTCCTTTGACGATAAACATTTAATAAAATCTTTAAATTTTTCTTAGCGGATTAATAGTTATTAAACATTAAGACTGACAATAAAATTTTTTGAATGCAGGAGCTGACGTCACATCCTTCAGATTTATGGAAAGAACCGACCACGCCGGTGGTGTTCAGTACCGAGATGGATTTCGGTAGTATTATCTCGAGCAAGGACCGCGTTGGACAGATCGGGATGGCCTCAAATTATATGGATCATACGCCGACTTCCCATTTGAATAAGATTACATCGTCCCATCGTTTCAATGATCTGGGCAGTATGTTGACCAGTATCGGCTTGGAAAAATATATACGTGAGTATATATAATCAAATTACAATCTTTTATAGTAATTGCACGCTTTATTCTATTGAGTGCCATTGCTTTGCTTTTATTCTATTTTCTGCTTTTGCTTGAAAAAAAATGGAAACGTAGCACCGCTTTCTTTTTCTTTCTTTTCATTCGCTAGGCTTGTTCACGTCTCACGAGGTGGACATGGCCACGTTTCCTTCCTTGACAGAGAAGGACCTTTGTGAAATTGGAATTACCGCTTGGGGTGCAAGGCGCAAAATAATGCTATTAATATCTGGTACGTAATACTTTACACGCAGGGCAGCTTAACTAACTTCGAGCAGTCCAATTAAATGGATTTTTATTGTATAATCTAACAGCAAAACAAAGATTTTGAGGAAGCTGATCTTTGCATTTTATCAATTTATTACTACTATTACTACTATGGGACTGTCAAATCTCTGTAAAAAAAACTCTTTCTATAAAACTCTTTCTCTCTCGAAATCTCTGTGAAGTTATTTAAGCTAAATAGCTATTTGATTAACCAAATACTTGCATGTGATGATGTAAAATTATGTAGATATATATAATTAATGAGAAAAAAATAACGGATAAGGCTATTTTTGAAAATTGAATCATCCTATTTTCTTTCTATACTCGAAACTAATTTTCTATTAACTCTCTCTTGATAACTTATTTCTTTCAGAAATGAACAAACGAACTAGTCCATTCTCTGGAAGTGCTGCGCCCGGCGCTGAACGGAAGGCATCTTCGTCGTCGGCGCCAACGTCGTCGATTGGGAAGTGTAATTTGGACACTAAATGGTAAAAGAAAAATGATCGCGTGTATGTTATCCGTTCCGAACGCAGGCGTGTCAGTACTATCAAGGCCCGATTTCAAAGATCCGTTGCACACCGATTGAAATTACAGAAACAGATATATATACGTACTTAATAATGTTGATCGCGTGCGTAATTGTGGGGACCATTACGCCGTTATATCAGTCGTTCGGACGGAATAAACGTGGATTTACGGAAAACTAAAAAGGGCTATGTCGGCTATTCAGCTCGTGAGAATTCGACAGATACGGTACGAATAGCCAAATATTAGGTGTGGGAAAAAGTTCGTGGCGTTTTTTTAATGTCATCTAACGGGAAAAACGCCACGAACTTTTTCCCACACCTAATAGTTTGCATGTTGATGATTTGAAGTTACTTAAGTATCAGGAGAAAGTTATTTTTGCCGAGAACTGGCTGTATTATTTTTTTTCCTCATTTTTTTTCGCTGTTCTCGGCGCGCGGCCGAAAGGTGCCTTAGGATTTAGGGTAGTCGTTATTATTTTCGCAGTCTTTGTTCGTTAGCTAAGATGGACATTCGCGTCGCTATCGTTCCGTTCTTGTTAATAAATTTTTCTACATGAATACTAACGATATAATCGATTTCAATTAATAAAACAAACAAAACGCGTCAGTTGCGTGGCGAAAAAAAATCATGTGAAATTATATTTGATACTTTTGCGAAACGTCGACGCGGGTATCCTCTTTATTATATCGTGATTTGCTTGATGACCGGATGATCAATATGTGTGAATGTGCGTATGTGTGCATGAAATATCGGGCATAAATGTTTCGAGTAAAATCTAAAAAAAAAAAGAAAATCAAAAAAGAGTTCACATCAGCTATTAGAAATTTATAATAAAATAAAAATGCGATGGGCGAGGGATGTCCCGTGTGTTCAGCGGCCTTTCGTCCTAGCAAAAATTTACATATATTTAATTCAGACTAAGCTCGAATGCAACCGCGGGTCGATCAAAACTGTATTCTTAATTGAAATTATTTCTTAATTCTTAATCGATCTTAAACAATTCGATGCTAATCAATTCAACATCGCGCGACAACTAAATGCAGTTGCGGTAGATCTTGCATGAGGTTGCGATCTCGAGTTTTACAAAGTAAGTATAAGTTGCAAAGTATTTATTAATTATTTCGCGAAAGACGCTGGACGCACGTCAAATAATAGACCGCAAGAACTTTTCGTATAAAGCATTAAAGACAGAACAGCGTAAAACGAATTCTATAGCGCAAATATTCCATGTATCACTCTCCGCGTAACCGATACTTTTCGAGGAGCCAGTCGAGTATCAATATCAAATTATAATTCACGACGACGATCGTGTGAATTATAGAATAGGATTTTCTTTGTTAAATTAATTCTAAACTTGGCAGAGTCAAAGAAACGAATTTGAAATTGTATTATAGCGAAAAACATTATAAAAAAAATTATATATATGTAAAAGCTATATATAAAAAATTCATAAATTTACAAAATGATATTCAGATATAAAAAAAGTATTATTTTAATATAATGCAATTTTTTTCTAAGATTTATTTATGACATAAGAATACGATTGTGATAATTTGGACGACATATGCAAATATGATTTATATATCTGCGCATTTAAAAACGATATATTGCCAAGTTTAGATTCTTCCGATTATCCTCGCACGCAGAGAGTTCCGTTGGTCGCAGTCGATTTCGCAAAACGATTGTTTTATAGACATAGATATATTTCGTTCTCGGTAATAATTTATTCGAATTTTTAAACGTTATTTTTGTTAATTTTTTTTTGGAACAAAGGAATGAAAGCGTTAGGTAAATTAGTTCTTGAGTTACGCGCATTATTATTCAAATATCAATGTAATGTATTATACATATCGAGAATTAAAATCGAAGAATACGATTATTACTTATTTTCTAGAGGAAAAAAAATCGGTTCTCTTGTGAAATCCTTGAATCGCGCGTTCATATAAATCCACAATCGTTAGTCCCGAGAATTGTCAGATTTTTTGTGTAAAGAATGAAAATAAAGAGGGCCGAATCGCGCGATCAAGTGGATCGAACATGCCTAACGAAAGATTTTACTGCGAAGAGTTCTTGACTAAGTCTTTTGCGAAATCTTTTTAAGCGTAAATTATTTATGCGCTCGCGAGATAGATCGGAACATTAAGAGGAGGAATAAGTTAATGAAAATAAGAAAACGAACAATTCAATCAATTCAATATTATATCCACATATTTGTGAAATATTCTTATATTTCGCAAATCTGGTTCTATTGTCCGTTTTATTTTTTTCGCTCAATAGTGATAATAACGATGATCTAAAACAGAAAGTTCCCAAGATTCTCTAGGACGATCATGTTATCGGATCGTCACATGGGTTGTACGATAACAATTGCAAAAACAATTAGATGAAGATGATATGCCACGAAACTGATTAATTATATAAAATACGCATAATAATAATCTATAGATTTTGACAATATTTTACTGTTTAAAAGAATAACTCTTGAACTTTAGTTCCAATATCTATAGAAATTTTGTGTGTAAAGTGTATAAAGTTAACTTTAAAGTGTTTAAAATTACTTTAGCAGAAAAAGTCTAAAATTTTTAGTAACAAAATTCTAAAACAACATTTCATTAAAACTTATGAAATGCTGTATTTTGTTAAGACAGCATCAATATACTTATTATTATATTAGTGACGGCATAATTTTTAAAGAAGAATATTTCATATTAAATCTCATTGATAACGACAATTAACATAATCTTAACTTCAGAAAAATTTAAAAGACATTTAAAAAGACTTTAAGGATAAGATGAATTTTTTCATTAAAAAAAATTAGGACCTATTTGAGTATGAATTTCTACAGGGTTCTTTAAGTTTTTATATTGTCTAAATGCTGCATATCTCTTTAATCTAATTGTGCCTGCAATTATGCCTCTAAGGACTACGTTTCCATAAGAGGCAAAAGATATTTTTTTTTGTGGCAGCGATGATCGTTATCCACAAAAACAATTCTGATTAGCAGAGTTTCAAAACGATATTTGTCAAGGAAAATAAACAAATGTAAGCATGAAGTGTGCACGACTGACCGCATATCATATGTAATATATCCATTGTCGCTGCGGATAAAATCTACACGTACGTATAATCGTGAATATATCAACGAAGCAGCATAAACGTCTTCGCGTTCAAAAAGCATTTGTTCGAAAATCGTTGGCACTTCGTCTCTTACACAGGGTATCTCGTAATCCAGGAACTTAAAAAAGAGTAACGTAAAGTACGAAAAAAAAAGTTCAATTAAAAAGTTAAATTTACTTTGAAAATAACAAAAATTTAAAAAAACAGCGTTATGATTTCGAGAAAATATGTTTCAATTTTTTTCAATGTATATATCAATATTGATTTTCGAAAATATGCGACCACGGAATTCGAGATGGAAATACCCTGCATACTATACGGCAAGATCGTTATATTCCTTTGCCGATCAATAATCGACGGTTTCTTTGCCCAGTCCTGAGAAGAAATCTGTCAATGTTCCTACGTGAATACGCACTGATCCCGTGTAAGGTTTAGTATATACGGGTAATATAGATATAGTCGCGGAAATTAGCGTTTAAAAGAGAGGGAAATACGCATGCGAGGAGAAGAACGACGACAACGACGACAAACATAGAGTTTCTAATTAGCGTTCTCGAGCGTTTCGGTTAACAAGAATCGATTTACATCGGGAAGAGAGAAGATATATATATATATACACCTTCAAACTGTAAAATCAGTTTTTTCACTATCATTTTCTCTAGTCCCTACTCACTTGACATTTTTTGCATTCAGCAAATAACATGACACTTTACTTCTCTCTCCTTTTCTCTTGAAAAAGAAAAGAAAAATGAAGATAAGATCAGCCTAGAATCAGGCATTGCGTATAATCAATTACGCTCGACTTCGCTTGCGAAACTTACGCGACTTGGAGTCCGTTGCGTTTACGAGAATGCGCCGTAAATCTTCAAAATTGCATATCGCAGGTATATTTTCTAACTGCGTCAGAAATGAAGCAGAGAAAATATTACGAATCATTAATATTATTTCATTATAGCAAACTGTGGACTCATTCTTTCCTATCTATCTTATTCAGCTTTAGATAGTTTAAAACGATTTATATAAATCGTTAAAATGGATTAAGCTTATAATTTGTAGGATTAACTTCAAATACGACTCAGTATTTAAGAATTATGCAAATTATAGATTAATCCATTTTAGTTTCTAATGTCTTTAGTGACTTTAATTTTCTTGATTTTTAAATTTCCGTGAAAAATTATAGATGGATTTAAAAAAAAAGAAAAAAGTAAGACTTCTGAGAAGAATCTCGAGAAAATTTAAAGTCCACAGATCGTATCGTTGCATAACGATTTTTTTCGTCTTAACGATAAATTTGCGATTACTTATAAAATCGAAGGCATTCTTCTAGAGAGGGTTTAGCGAATGTAATCCATTTTTTAAAAACTTCAGAAAATTAACCTCAAGTTGCGGAAATTTAAATTTAAATGCTACATCTCATTTAATTCCATTCTATATCTCAAATTAAAATTAAATCAGTTAATTCAATTTCTTGAAATTAGATTTTAGTTTTATTCCAACTGATTATAATATCGATTGAATTTTTCCTCAGCTTTATTAATTTCCTCAAGTGTTTAAAAAGATGAAAAAAAAAACCTTGTTTAAGACGTGATATCATCTTAATTCAGTAGCTATATAATGGCACCATGCGCATATCGTTTCTATTATGTATCAATAAGTATAAATACATCGCACTATTGCGTTCTCTCTTTCACACTAAAAATATCAGGAAATTATATTTTTTCGCTTTAGCGATGCCAACGCAAAATCGCAAACCCCTCGGTACAGAAGAAACACTCTCTTAGGATACTTTAGGATTGTCACTAAAGGAATAAAATACGGAAAATAATCGAGGAGTTCGCCCGAGGAAAGAACATAAAAACGATAAATAACGGCAACTTTAAGAATAAAGTAGATGTTTCCAAGTTCGAAATTTAAATTAATTTTAAAAAGAATGTGCGCGCGATGCACACACAATGTGGAAAAGGCGGAAGATGGAACACAAATAGAATGCAAAATATAGAATAGCAATTGTAATTTAAATGCGTTTCTCACCTTATTATTTTTCGGGTGAACTCCGTTTCCGTCGCGATTAGTAAGATTAATGTTAGAGTGAGGCGCAAATGTGTAAACGCGCGGATACCTCAGGAATAACAGCTCAATCTTTCGAGAAGGGATTTCTTACAAAATGATGAAAAAGAAACCGCGCTATATATAATTGTACTATAAATCATACATTCCAAGGAAAAATAATGAGAGTTCGGATTCAAATGAAATTTGTAGTGTCGTAGGAGAGGCGAATGGAAAGTGTTAATTTATGTGTATGTGTTTCGCGTTTTTTTTTTCTTTCTGTGCTATAGTGTTTATAATATAGTTTCTTGTGTAATAAATCCGGGGACGTGCCCGCCCATCGAGCGCAGGTGCATCAACTTAATGATAAATTAATTAATCGATGAATGTGTCATTATTGCATGTAAACAATCGGTCCATCGACCTGCGTGGCGGCAGATGAAGCGTTTTATAATATACAGCGCAGCATAATATTTTTATATGATATAATCTAATCTAATTTTGATATAAGAGCCAAGAGAGGATATATTGATCTATTAATGTTTGTTTCGGAAAAAGAAAAAAACGAGAATGTCGAAGTCGCCCGAAATTGGGATTTGTTGTATTGAAATGAGGAATAAAGAAGATTTTGTATATTGCTATTTTTAATAAAAACTAAATATTAATATCACACACATACACCTCTTCGTATCTCATAAATCGATTGTGGCGAATTTTTTTCTATTTATATTTTATATGTTTCAATGAGATTTAATTAATTCCAATATAATAATTAAATTATTTATTTTTAGGAGATTTATAATTAACATAATAATAAAATTGTTTTTAGAAAATCGTATGATTTAACTTCGATAAATATAATAAAATGATCTTTGTACTTATTCTATTCGCTGTGTGTTGCAACGAATCACTATTATTTTATTTAATTACTTTGGTCGTTGCAGGAAATCTTTCTCTTTGTAGAAAAAAAATCAACAAGTTATCACATAATAATAAAAATCATTTTCACTTGTAAAAACAGTGCTTAAGACTGAAAGTCCAGACATATAACTCGTTCATCACAATAACATCACTTCGAATCACTTTTAATTTTGATAAAACTGGAAATATACATACGTTCGCGTTATCCATCGTCCACTCTCTCGAAGCTATCGTCCGATTCCTCATCGTCGCTCCAAGACGCGCTCGCGATTGTATATCTTTTCATATCTTCGGCATGAAGTTCCGCGTTGCATTTGGGACATTGGAACTTGCTCATTGCGGTAAAGTGCGCTTGCAGGCAGTAATAACAGAACAAGTGTTCGCAGCCGGCATGCGATGGCAGAATCGGATCTTCATAGCAGTAAGCGCACTTGGTTGCGGCATTCATCACTGGCAACAACTCAATCGATGGTTTCGGTTGTCGCCACAGTCTCGTCATTACGTGCTTCAAGTAGTGGAGATTTATCATAGGTATACCGATTGTGAAGAGCTCCATCAGACCATGCCAAAGCAATTCTCTTGTCATGTACGAGTAACCGATGATTCTGGGTCGATGTGTCGTTATCGACTGACTGGATAAATCAAGCAGAAGTTCTATCACGTGCGGTTTTATACCCCGATGGAGAAAGAGGAGTAGATTGACGAACTCCAGGAGATTGATCGCGTTCGTCATCCAATCGACGAGCGACTTTAGCGCTCGAGCGAACGCACCACGTTCGGACAGGTTCTCGTAGGCCAATTTATCTTTCAAGTACTGAGGTACGACATTTAGGATTAAGTAGAGTATAGCTTTCCTTTGATTGATGTTGGCATAGTGCAGATTGAGAAGCCGCTGGCCGAAAGTGGAAGAACCTCGTTGTAATGAGAATTTCCAGATGAGAAATTTCAGAACGGCGTCCACTTCCGCTTGCCATTTGTCGATTTTACCGGGCGTGCAGTATTTAGCGATCTCTTTGGTTTGATTCCTTAGCATCTTATAAATTTCACCGTCCAATTGAGCAGCATCGATCTGATTTATTCGCGAGACGTAAAGTGACGGCGTCATCTTGATCGGCTGGAGGAACTCTGAAAAAATTTTATTTTTATGCGATAATTTAATGCAACGTAAAAAAATATATTTTGAATTGAAGAATACATGCTATGAACTTTTCATATAAAAGAATATAAAACATAGATTATATCAAATAGAAGTAATTTAGGAAAAATTATGGTGTTACTCGATACACTTTTGACGATAATTTTGTGATGAATTCTTGACATGATAATGCTTTTTAAGTGATGTTTTAATTAAAAATTATTAAATATTAAAAATTATTAAATTATTTAAAAATTATTAAATTATTAAAATTATTTATTTATAACTAAAGTATCACTTAAAAATTATTAAAAAATAATAAATATATCAATTCATTACAAAGTCATCGTCAAAAATATACTAACGCCCAATTTCTTCATCTCTAGATAATTTTATCCAAGAGATACCTCCCAGTACAATAGAGATATGTCCTGGATAAAGTTATCCGCAACTTATCTAGAAGTGAAAAAATTGGGCATAAAAGTTGGAAAATTTGTTAAATTAAATATACTTTATTAAATATTTCACGTTCCTCAACGGTTCCTCCTCAAACGGTCCAAAATCTTTGTATTAAATTAATAAAATGAATCTGTTAGCAAGTAACGCAAATGTAAAAAAAATTAATGCAAAAAATGTAAAACTGTATGTAAGCAAACACATTTTTTTCAGTAAAATTATACTTTATAATATGTTGAATTAACACGTATTTATTCATTCATTTTTGAATTTACGTTTTAAAACACATTATTTTTGTTTATATTAGTTCACTTATTCATAAATTGTGTTATTTTGACATATAATAAATGTTGAATATCAATTTAATTATTTAATAAAACATAAAAATAACATAATGTTAAATTAATGTTGTCGAATATGTTAAACATACAAAAGTTCTAACAAGGACTTAAATGAACCAAATAAATTATCATAAATATGTCATTTATCATAATTTATCTGATTCATTCAAGTGTCCTTGTTAAAATTTTGTATTGAATAATGATGTCCATTAGATTTTCCTGACGTAATTCAACTTGACATTATCTAGATTTTATTACGATTTTGTTCTACTGAGATAAGTTACTGAATAAATTGACTAGTGACTGTACGTAAGACTCGCAAGAGCATCAAGTATTAAAAAACCACGATGACCTTGGAGTTCGCGCACTCCGATCTATATTTAAAGAGCAAAGTTACTTCGTCATTCATAGAATCAAATTTTCGCATATCATTTCCCGTACCTAATCGTGTAAGCGGCGTTTAATCTTTCCTAATGTCGACAAGAAACCGAGTATATACGAACAATCATCGGAAACTCGTGATGATACCGGGCAAAAGATTCACTTTTCAAATCGTCTCGAAGTGAACGAATGAAGTTAGTCACGAGTGAAGTTAATCATGATTAAACGAGATCGTGTGAAAATGCATCCGTTCAAAACTCGTATGCCGCGTCACGATCGAGAAATTCTCATTTACATACGATAGAGCAATTAAACGAGACTTTCGATCGACAATTCGTACGCTCCTGCGAAGAGGTTAGAATGACACCGCACGATCGATCGCTACACGTAATCACGTCCACATCACATCATACACGCCGCCGGAATGATTCTCCGCACTCCGCACTACTCCGCAGTTAGCCGAGTATACACCAGCCGAAACGAAAACGGCCGAACGCGCGCGAACGGGCGGCGGGGGTGACGTTCGACGTTCGGCCACTTTGAGGCAACTTCAAGTCACTTCGGTTCGGAGTTCGGGCTGTTGGGGCAACGGGAGCGCGCGACGTTCAATGGCGTTCGGGTCGATTCGGCGCGGCTCGGCCAAGACTTCGTCTCAGTTCGGGTCCGTGTCTCGTCGCCGCTGCGCACGGGGTGCGTCCGCTGCCGCGGCTGGCACTGTATACGTTCTCTTACACTCTCTTTTACGGCTACTCCGGCGCAAACGTTTTTGAGGTTAGGCGGCGCACGAGCACGGTTCCTCCGGCTAATAGCGAACGGTGGACTGCCGTCGTGATCGTTGTGCGTGGCTCGCGTTGTAGTGTTCGTGTTCACGCCTACGTACGTCGGTGGGCTCCATGTTGCCGCCGGTGGTATGACGTCATCGAGTGTCGGTGGTGTCGCGCGTGTGTACCCGTTGTCGTCGTCGTCGTCGTCGTCGTCGTCGTCGTCGTTGTCGTCGTCGTCGTCGTCGTCGTCGTCGTCGTCGTCGTTCCCGTCGTCATCTTCATCCCCGTTCCCGTCCCCGTTGTCGTTTCTCTCACCCGTCGTTGCACGATGCTTGCATCCCCGTCGCGCGTCATGCTGCTTTCGTGATAAAGTTTGACGTTGTCTCTCCCTTTCTCTTTTCTCTCTCTTCTCTCTCTCTCTCTCTCTCTCTCTCTCTCTTTCTTTCTTATCTCACGCGGAGTGTACAGCCACCGCCGCCTCCACCGTCATCGCCGAATCTCATCGGCGGCTACCACGGCGTGCGTACGTGTGTATGTGACTTCGTCTCTCCCTCGCTCTCTTTCTCTCTCTCTGTAATCACTGTCTCTCCACCTCTGCTATCTCCGTCTTCTACGGACAGACGGACGGGACGCCCGCATCGAGAGCCGCAGTCACTCGCGGAACACCGCGGAACATCCGCACGGCTTTGCGAACTCAGGTGAGTGCCAGAAATTACATAATATTGCTGCCGCGCGGTCGAACGCGGTCCGTCTCCGCCTCTCGTTCTCCCTTCCGCCGTAAAATCGATTCGCTATCGAGTGACAGGTTAACCTCTAATTCGACCAGGCGAAGAGAGCACCGGGAAAGAAACGTCGCGTCGTCTTGTTTTTCGCCGCCGGTTTGTTGCCGTCGTTCCTGCTTTTTACGCGTTCCTGAATTTACATTTCCACCCACAATATCGCGCGCTTTTTATCGGACATATATCGGTATATGTGAGTGCTCCGTTTCTCCCTTTTTTTTTAATGGGAACAAACTTTTTTTTCACGGAGAACATCCTGTTCCAAAACAGCTTCGCCGGAGAAGTGGAGTTCTCGGAGCAGCGACTGATCTGGAGAGTTCCTGGATTGTATATTGCACAGGTTAGGTCAATAACACACGGCAGACTAAAGGTCTGTTCGCGTTGTTTGAAATCCTCAAAAAGGTGTCGACCAATTGCTATGTTCATGGAAAATCCTTGGCAACGTGTAAATGAAAAGAAACGGAATAGAATAGAAAGGAACTCAAAAATATCTAAAAATTTAGTCTAGTTATAGATCTGATAATTTTGTTCGATCATAAAAATAATTATGTGGGACGTTCAATTTATTGCTAGAATGCCAAAACTTACAGCATTGATTATCTAGCTTGAAATTTTTGCATAATTATTGGGTCATCAAAATAATTTAGTAGAAATCTCAAGAATAATGAAACTGTAAAAACTTTTGATAATCTAACAAGCTCGAGTATATATAATTATTTTGATAATTATATAGTTCAACAAATTATTTTCGAAGTCATATATAGTTAAATTTTTAGATACTTTAACAAAATCATTTTTTCTGTATATCATTTTGAAGTGTATGACCGCAATATGCACGTTACTGGGCCAATCTTTTCCGTCGTCGACGACATCGTCATCGTCATTCACGATCATTATGTCGAGGCACTTACTGGGAGCTCGGCAAAAGAATTCAGTGAACTTTGAAATAATAGCGCGATTATTAACTAATATTATTTATCCGCTGCTGTTTAATTACCGTCATCATTATCATTACTATCAATAGTTATTATCGCTCTATTATGATGTTGTTACCTAGTTTCAGAAAATTAGTTCATCGTTGCGATTATAATTACGCTACATTTACCATTATTGTTAAACCGATTAAAGGAATATTGCTATATTGTTTTTCGATTTATCATTAATTATTAAGATGAAACCTGGGATTATCAGGGTAAATATTTTTAATTACTAAATCCATATTAAAGAGTCTGCGGATTAAAGTTTCACGCAGACCGGATTCCAAGTATTAAAGGGAAACTGCAATGTAATTGCATTTAAAATGTGAGCATTGTTGCAAAGTATACATATATACATTGAAATACATTATCTTTCTTGTAGATTGTTTTGTCTGAATGTAGGATTAATAGAAAGGAAGTAATGTCAATCGCGTAAAAATATACTACACGAAAAAAACGATTTTGCTGAAGTTTATTTAAAAATTTATCTAGATACAGGTCCGAAAATAATTTTGTTGGATCAAATAATTATGTAGGATGCTCAAACTGGTTGCCAGAATATTAAAACTTCTTGCAGTATTGTTATCAACATTTAAGCATTACAAATAATTGTTTAATCCAACAAACTTGTTTTCTGTATCTATGTAATTAAATTTTTAGATACTTCATCAAAATCGTTTTTTCGTTTAAATATATAAAAGTACTTAGACTGAAAGAAATTAGAATAACCACTTATTTTATTTATGAATAATCACTTATTTTATTGATATGTGCATTAATTATTCTACAAATTATTCTAAATTTTGAATAGAACAAAATTTTTTTAATTAAAAAGTAAGAAGATTTTTTAAGTTATATATCAACAAAATAAATGATTATTCATGCCATTTCTCTCGGTAAAAAATTCTGATTAATGATATAAGTTTATATACACTAAATCTGTAGCAATGAAATTTCATTGCATTAAATTGAAATTTCAATACAAGTATTGGCAATTGCATCAATGTTATTGTTGAATTTTACTGCAAGATGGGAATGGAAAATCCATTCGATAATTAGAGTGAAAAATTTACTCCAAAAAATAGTGAATTTGGAGGTTAAAATAATGATAGAATAATGCCATTCCAAATCCAACAAAGTCTACGTAGACAGATTTTGAACAGAGCATGCTATCAGTCTAACTTATTAACCTTATTTTTAATTATTATTATTTTATTTTTAATTATTTTATTCTGTCTTTTATATTTATATGTGTCTCAGATGCGTCTCGTCCGTAACCATCATGACAAACGATAAACATGTAACAAACGATGCGCTAATTCACTTCTTGCAGTAACATTCAATGCATTATCAACTAATGCTCAAACCACTTCGATTAATCGAATGAAATAGTCCACTCCTTTATGTAAGAGTAGACAGACTAACGTCAAAGCAGTGAAAATCCATAATTAAAGCAATGACTTTGCTATCCACTTTTGTTAGCAGTAAAATTTTTCATTGCTACAAATTTAGAGTGTATGTATTATTCTTTTTCTTATACAAGTCCAAGATAAATTAATATTTAATCAATAAGTATAAAAGTCATTAAATTCATTGAATTGGTAAACAAATTATCTTCTCCATTTACGATAGAGTGTCCTAATCCCCCCCTCCCCTCCTCCTCCTGTATCATCTTTTATCTTGATAAATTTCATTATTGTGTGACTTTTCCTTTTGAAACATTTATCACATGCTGTCTTCAGTTTTTAACGTTGAATATCCTCGAATTAGTCTTTTAATCTATGGTATTATTGAAGTCTAATCTAACTCATAATCATGAACGGTATTATCTGTCGACACACTTCTGTTTGTTTCATTTAACGATTCTTTTTAAAACTAATAGTATCACAAAATGATACTATCGTCATGTCTTTTAATACCAGATATTACTTGATTAGATTAATTCGGATTAAGAGACAGGAAGTAAAGTAAAAGTTTTTTATCGAAACTTGCACAATCGCAGTTTGTCTACCAGTCGAACTCGCACTCTGCCGAAGAGTTCACGTTATATTGGCGGCGTGTTGCTTTGACAGTAGATCGACAGACGTAAACAGCCGAGTGTGTACATGATTTGCATATCTATTCGCATCTCCCCCTCCCAATCTCTCTCTCTCTCTCTCTCTCTCTCTCTCTCTCTCTCTAGTGGTTGCTGCTTATATCGCTCTTGGCTCTGACCTTAATTTACGGGCCGTGGCCGGCGACATGGAAGACTCATTCGCGCGAACGAGCGAGCTTTTCGGCGTGCTCGCGCACCTGGCGACGTTATTTATCGACGCGCCTAAATCCGTCGCGGCGGCGACGCGACGGCGACGTACGTCGATGTGTAACGCGTTAGGTTGTACTCGATCCCTATTATCGCTGAGGTAAATCCCGACAGTTTGTCGATATCACTGATAAATTGGACCGGCTATATTGCACACTCCTTGCATTAGCAACGCTCATGTGGTGTTATTTGGGAGCTTTATTTACATTGGCTATCGGATATTATTGGTAGTTTTTGCTACTCCCACTGTACTCCACACGCTGAGAGATTCCACCGTTCCGATATCAGTTCTTTTCCCGAGACTCATCTTGTACGAAATATTTTTGTGCGAGATATATCGGGCTGCTCGTTTTTCTGTTTGCCTCTATAAGATTTTGACAGCATAAAATTCGTAATAAATTCGTGAAAATACTTATAATAAATATATAAGATTTGTATAGTATGAAAGATAATGAAGTGTATTCGCGGATTAATGTTCATTTCTATCAATATAGATGAACATATATAATCTGAATTTAATTTTTTTCTAGTTCTTAGAATTAGAAAAAGATAAAAAAATAAGTTAAATCGAGATTGAAGTTAATCTATGTAGACATAAGTCCTTAATGGAGAGTAAATGATTGAAAAGCATACTTCTTTTGGAATCTGTTTTATAATGGAAATTTGATTTATGACGTGTTTAAAATTAAGAGAATTTTAATTATACATTAAATTATGCATTCTGTTGCGTATACAACGATAAAAAATGAATAATGTACACTCAGTCCGTCTTTATATATATATATAATCAATGTTTGCGATCTGTGCGAGAAGAAGTTTGTAAATATCTTATGGTGGAACCACGTGGAGGAATCGCGGAACAGTTATTTATAGAAAGTACAGCTGCGGCTTATTTGACGAGAAGGAATAATTCATTCTATTACATATCCAAGCGAGGTGCAATATCGATCTACTATTCGCGACTGTCGCGAGGGAGCGATAATTCAGAAAAAATTAATAAAGTACACAAGCAATTGAAATTTCCGTTTCAATCGTTTCGATACGATTGAAATATGACGCGTTAATTGCTCCGACTACAACCAGACGAAATTAATCACAGAGTGAGAACGATTCTTCTTTATCTTCGACATCTCATCCATTGATCCAATGGAACATTTTCGTAAAATATTAATAAAGAAGAGATTGATGAAAGAAAAAGATTTAATAAGATGTTTTCAGAGAAATATGTGATGTCAAGAACATTATATTTAATTTCAAGAACATTATAGATGTTGCGAGTTGAGCTAATTATAAATAGAATAAAATTGATTTTAATTAATTAATGAGCTCATTAATTGATTTTATGAAAATTAAATAATTTATGAATTGATACATTTATAACTTTTAATAAAAACTTTTAAAACTTTTAATAAAATTTATTTTTATACGAAAATACATATTACATGATAATATAAAAGATGATTCGATTTCATTATTAATTTGTAGTCAATTTCGTGAAAAAGCTCGAGGAATTTCTAATAGTCGAGTATTGTGATATCGGCAGATTTGCTTGTGAATGAAGTCTACATGCATGAGATCATTATTTTATTAAAATGTTCAACGATAATACACGTGTGTGTTGTTTCTCGGCAGCGA
The DNA here is from genome assembly GCF_000143395.1 of Atta cephalotes. Classification (NCBI taxonomy): domain Eukaryota; kingdom Metazoa; phylum Arthropoda; class Insecta; order Hymenoptera; family Formicidae; genus Atta; species Atta cephalotes. The sequence continues at coordinate 3,341,898 of NW_012130087.1, forward strand.
AACAACGGATGTTCCGAGCAGCAATCGGACAATCGCTGGTTGACCTGATGGTGGTAGACCTGGTTTTGTCTACCGTCACGATTAATGATAACACGTGTTTTAGCTTATACGTTCCTGATATTTTGCTTGTAAATTACTACAAATTAATTATACATTTTATCTTTATTGCAGGTTTACATCGAGACAATTCTTTTTTAATTTAAAGCATTGCAATAGAAATAAAAAAATGACATATTAAGTATTAAGCATTAAGCATGCATTAGCAGTTTAATTGAAAACAATCTTGTTAATTCAATGACAGTATTAATGAAACAAATAATGTTTTATTAAAATAGGAGTATAGCGTATTTATGTTTCATATTGCCATTAAATTAATAAGATTATTTTCAATGAGGCTACTGTTGGTCAATGTTGTTGTGTAATTATACATCATTCAGAGAAGCATAAATTGTTGACATATATGATCAAACATTATATTTTTATTCTTTATTAAAATAGAGCGAATATCAAGTAGATTAAGAATAAATAAGTTTAATAATGAAAAATTAATTTTATTGAAATAGAGAATAATTTAGTAAACAAATTTAATAAACAAATTTAATAAATAAATAAATAATTAAATAATTAATTAATTTAGTAAACAAATTTAATAAACAAATTGAGATTAAATGAAGTTAACAATTATATTTATGTTATATATTTTACTTGTGCATTTTTAAAAATTTATACATTTTGCAATGTATATTGCGATCCGCGATTTCTCAGTCTCAATTTTTTAATTGAATAAAATATGCATATACGGAGCAACATGCCAAAATTTTTTCTCGGTTGCAACGTGCTGCCATCTCATGTTTTCCACATTTCCATCCCTGTATGGTGACCCCAATGAACGAGGTCACGCGCGTGTTCGAGCATTTGCTTATTGGAGAAACGCCTGGTGAACCGTCCTCTTCTTTGCATTAGACCTCAAAAGATTCTATCTCGCTATCTATTCTTCGAGAAGATTCTTTTTATCTTAAATAGTCGTGTGAACATCTATCTATGAATCAAATTGTCAAAGCAAATTTTAAGAACTTTTTATTTGATTTTATTTGAAGAATAATCGGTTTTTGTGTACAGTTCGGTGGTTTATACTTTCAGATAATTATTAAATATTTAAAATATTGATACAGTTATAAAGCATAAATTGATATTTGTTTGTAATTGATAGTTGTTTGTAGAAAGTAATGCTATTATGCAAATAACTCATAGAATTGAGAGAAATAAATTATACAATTAGATTGAACTTTCTATTTTTAGAATCCAAAATAACGTTGAAATAATTTTTGTAAATTTGATTTTAACAAAAAGGATTACACACATAATATATGCTTCACATGTTTTCAAATTTTTTTGTTTGTTAAAAGAGTAATCCTAGGAGAGAAAGACAAAGAGACAGAATTTAGATTTCATTTACGTTAAAAATTTATTAAATCAAGGCAAGAATCTTGATTTAAAAATGAAACATAGTTAAAGTGACATATAGTTAAATTGATCCTTTTAACGCTTTGCTTATACATATAAGAATCTAAAATTGTTGTTTACTAAAATAACTCATTCTTAGATTAATTTTTATATTGTGATAAATTGAGGCATGCAGGTTGCGTGTTTCCTTTTCATGACACATTGTATTTTTTCCTCTTCAAGGAGGGTGATTCTTGCAAGAGAGAAGGAGGGGGGGGGGGTTAAAGCTCGGACCCGTCCAAGTCCAAGGTGATCGGCGTTCTCCGGCTCGATGATTCCACCCTCTAGCTCGTGACGTAGAGAGAGAGTCAAGTTTTGCTCTCTCGCAACACGACGCGAGAGGTAGGTGGTGGCGAAGGCGAGGCGTGGTGGCGTAGTATTGATCGGCACCACGAGCGTGGCGCGATTTCCCCCTAGCCACCCCTTGCAGCCCTCGACCGAACGACCGACCGACGTCATCCGCCGTTTAAACCCCTCGCCATCCCTGGCTGCCCCCACCTGTTCTCCCCTCAACGCCGCCAACCCCTACCCAAATCCCTCTTTATCTCTGTCTTTTTCTCTTCCTCATATCTGCGTTCTCTTCATCTTCGCCGTAGTCGATGACATTCGACGTTGGAACGACGAAACGAACGTTACTGGATGCTCGTGTCGGTGCTTTAACCCTTACGGCAATCTTTATTTATTAAAAGGGCGATCTAGTTTTTCCATCGTATTGTTTGCACTCGACCATAAAGACTTGAGGAATTTCAAGGATAGAAGTAATATTGACTGAGAGTATCTTATAAAAGATAAATTACTCAAATATCTTTCTTCGCAGCGTATTGTTCCTTATTGTAATATTTTTAATCGGTTTTGTAGGTACTTACATTGAAATCTCGATTTTTTATGAATTTATATTTTTGGACGTAAAGAAGTTTTTGATGCGGCAATTTTGTGATTTAGATTTATAGAGAGATATACTTATATCATGTAATTATGTTATTAATATAATTAAATAAATAATTACATTATTTAAAATTTATTTGATTGAAAAACATCTAAATTACAAAAAATATAATATTTTCTTGAATTTACAACAAGAACTAAAAATAATTACAGGGAAATGATTGAAAGAGAGAGAGAGAGAAAGAGAGAGAGAGAGAGAGAGAGAGAGAGAGAGAGAGAGAGAGAGAGAGAGAGAGGAGGAGGAGGAGAGAGTAGAATAGTATATATATATATATATATATATACTATATATATATATATATTATTATTATATAATAATAATAATAATATATATATATATATATATAT
>NW_012130087.1:3344713-3346212 GCF_000143395.1 Atta cephalotes
GAGAGAGAGAGAGGAGGGGGAAAGGGGAAAGGAACGTTAATTTATACATAAATCCGTCAAATCATTTAATCATTAAATACGAACCTGTTTATGTAATCATGCAATTATTTTTTAATGACCGATAAGAAAAAAAAAATATCTTTGTCTCAAAATTCTAGTTATAATTTCTGTACATAATTATAAACGTAGTGATTATACACGTGAACATATGTGTAAGTGACGAGGCGTGTAAACATTCGCCAAGGAGTTATCGTTAAATTAATTATAAAGTCAGCGATTCGTAATGACATTATATCATGATCGGCCAACAACCGAAATCTCGTTCGCGCAGGAAGTGTTGGCTGAGATTAAGCCTAACCTATTTGACACTAGAAGCTATATCTGTTCCAAGAGGACTCGTACTTAATTAGAATTATAACGGATCAATAGCAGTATGATGCAGTAAGTACTTATTAAGGGCTCGTTCTTGTTACCTAAACATGTATCACAAGCATTATTTTCGAATGTATCGCATTAAATTTAAAATTATACAATTTATCTGACGAACAATCAATCAGAAATTTCAAATATTTTGAAATTTGTTTTTATTTCTTCGAGTATATTCTTTTTAATATTTAATATTGTTTTTATGTTTTTTTTAAAGCTCTTTTAACCAATATATTACTTTTATTATTAATACAAATTTATTATATTGTTTCAAGCCTTTTTAAAAATATTCTATTTTATATTCAGATATAATAAGTAGATAATTTTTAGTTATAAGGGAAATTAGTTTCTAATATTTTGTTATTTATTTATTCATAATTTAGAATATAAAAACGATTTGAATTTTTTGTATATTTAGGTTATAAATAGAAGATAAATAACAATGAAATGGAAAAGCAATAGTCACACATATTTTTTTATAAGAGTATACAATTTTTTGTTTGATTTCTTTTCTCTTTAATTTTGTTAAGTAAAATAATTTGTAAAATAATTTTTTAAATAAATAAACCGTGTCAGTCAGATTTAACTTTTATAAACTCTATTGTCGACAGTTAAACTATTATTTACGTATTCTACAACGAAATAGTCACTCTGAATAAGAGTTGTCGAGACTCTTCTTCAAGATTCTTATCTGACATGCAATCATATTAATCCTCGCCTTAGCACTGCTTGTAATCATTTCGGAATGAGAAGGTCACGCGATGAAAGACCTCCGAGAAATTACACACGCGTCTCTCGACCTACGCATCTCTCCGTCTCACGCAGGAATTTTAATTTTTCTCGAGCATTGATATAAAAAAGAAGGGTCAAGGGATAGAGATGGAGAAAGGAATATGATAGAAGGACTGAAATCACTAATAGTGCAACTAATTGACACTCAACATCACCTTGTTACACATCATTGCCGTTTCGGATTCGCGGTATGTAATTAAATTATGTTTCTACCGTGCATGATTTTGCGAGAGAGAGAGAGAGAGAGAGAGAGAGAGAGAGAGAGAGAGAGAGAGAGAGAG
>NW_012130087.1:3346232-3354745 GCF_000143395.1 Atta cephalotes
AGAGAGAGAGAGAGAGAGAGTTCTCTTATTTTGCACGACCATCTAACATCTAGACTTTTATTTATGTGCACTTGCATATATAAAACCGCATTAATCTAATGAGTGTCATTGGTGGAGAGAATTTATCTTTATAAATTTCGCATCAAAAATAACAAAGGGCATGTAAATGGAAGCGAAGAGAGCGAGAACGTGATGTCGATTGTCGTTCCTCCTCTCAGTCATTTATGTGCCTTCTTGGCTTATAAATTCCTCCCAGGGACTTCTCTTCTTTTCTCTTTACTTCGTTCTTTGCTTTCATCAGGTTTTATCCTCGCGGACCAAGGCATCTTCTGTCAGGTTCTGCCTATTAAATTTGCGCGGACACCTTCGCGTACTTTGCTGCTTAGAGATTCCAACCACGAACGAAACGGAAGCTCCCATAAGAATTTCACGCTTGCTGCCTCCAAGAGATTTTCGCAGCTTTTTTCTCCGCTTCCGCAGTTTTTTCTTCTCCTTCCTATTTTTCTCTATCCTCGCTGTTTTCGACAAAAATCTTTGTCGTTTATGCGTCTCACGACGAGATCGTGACGTGTAGAATTTCTACGATATATATTTCGACTCGCTCGCAAAAACGCTGATTTCATGATACATGAGATCGATGACTAATTATCGAGATTTGATGTTTATTATTTATGTCTAAAATTGCAATCGATATAGCACGCATTTTTTATACTACAAATTAAAATTGAAAATATAGTTATCTTTGCGAATTTAGCACGACACTTCTCTCTCTCTCTCTCTCTCTCTCTCTCTCTCTCTCTCTATTTCTCCTGTAAAATACAAGAAAAAGATAAATATTTCCATTTTTGGCTACAGTTGGTACTGTTCAAATTGTATCAATATAAGTATAAGAATACTGAGAGGATTAATGGTATACGAAACTGTAATTTGTAAAATGGAATAAATTAAAACGATGCATTTTTATATTCAAAATAAATAATAAAAATGAAAATTTAATCTTTACGCAATTCAAACAATTTAATCTTTATGCAATTCAAATAATTACACGAAATGACAACGGAATTATTTCAAACCACTATAGAAGTTTAAATTATGTTTTCTCAAAACGCATTTTCTTTCTACTTCGACTCGCATTTTTGTCGTAAGTATGTTTAAATTGCCTGAAACGCATTTTATGTTCATGCCAGCTAATATATTTATGTTAAAAGTAGATGCATGAAGTTTGACGTATGTGTCTCTTTAAATTCTTTCTAGATTCTTAAGCTACTGAAAATAGAATGCTTTTACCCCTTAGAATACCAAGAACTTCTTAGAACACTATGCAATTCTTGGAACACTAAATAGATACTCTTAGATACTGTTAGAAATAAAATTCTCTTAGTTTGCCACAGAGAAATTTTTAGAATACTAAGAGTAATTCTTAAAATATCAAACAATATACATAGCGCTCAGCGATCGTCGATTTAACTACATCGATTGAGTTATTTATCGACATTCCGTGAGTAGGTCGCTCCATACATTGACCTACACTCCTGCCACACTTCGAGCCGCAGTCTTTATTGGTAGGCGAATTTGCTCAGAGAGTACTCCAACAGTGTCAGGCCGAGACGACCTACAGCCTAAAGCAATTACGTTCAAGAATGGTCGGAAGCTGATGTCCTTCGCTTTATTGCCTCTTGTTGCGACGTATCAGGTGTTTATCTCGTATCTAATTTGTACGAAATCTTTTGATTAATTGCGATTAACTTCGAGTGAAATTGAGACTCGAGGATTCTATATACATAAAAGAAAAATTTCTATATTATTCTCACATAATAATATATTATTCTCATATAAGCCAGAATAATTTACAATTTCGCGCCAATAAAGGTGGACGACATAGATAACTAAGTGTGTCGTTGTGGTAGACAAAACAACAGGATATAATGCAGCAGATAGTCCGGACATTGTTAATAGTTCCTGGGAGTGTAATGCATCAAAGATCGGATAAACAGGGGAATGTATGCGGTTTGCTGATAAGTTCGTTCGGCGAGCGTGGAAAAAAGCAGGAAGATCGTAGCGATACTAGCGTTGCATTGCCAGTGGTTGGCAGTTTAATTTCAGATTGCCGTAAACATTTGAGAAAGAGAGAGAGAGAGAGAGAGGGGGGGGGGGAAGGGGGAGGCAGAAAAACTTTGATTGTTTGACTGTTGCGGACTTGTCGGCGACAACAGAGACGACTGTCACAATCGAAACAGATTTGAGATATGTTGCTCGTTGTCGGTTTTTACATTGACAACTTTTCAATCTGAAAAAGTTCATTGGAATGGATTTTTTGAGAATGTTATGTAGGTATGCAAGTTTGTTAATAAATATTTTATATTATTGTCATACTAGATATTCTCATTAATTATATGAATAAATAAAGATTTATTCTTTCTCTTTTCATATTAATAATATTTAATGAAAATATATAGAGAATTTTATTATTTTTGTTTAAAAATAGTTAATTTTTGAGATTTTATTTTACTTGTTTGAAAGATTGGATTTTTACTAGTTTATTTATGTTTTATTTATTTTAATAAATAGAAATTTAAAATCTAGATTATATTTGGATAAAATAAAACATATACTTTTTATATTTGTTGATTTACATCCTTTTTAATACAAATTCAAGTAATTAGTTAGAATATTCAAGCATTTTCCGAAATAATAGTAAAAAATTGTAGTATCTTATATTTTGTTTTCAAAATTATTTAAGCGTTAAGAGCTCTAAAATAATGAAATCTTCCAACTTTATTGATTAATTTTTCTGTTAGCGAATATTAGTTTGCAATTCGTTTATTAGGCGAGCTTATGAAGGAGATTTAAACTATGTAACAGCGGCGAGACTCGAGTTACATTGCGTCGAACTTTACGCGTGGTTTCGAGTTTCATGGTAAAGTAGCTCGACGGAAATTCTATCGTCTCTCCCGCAAAATCTTCTCTGCCATTTCGTTGGAATCTTCTTTGGCTATTTTCATGAAATGAGCTTTGCACGTCGTTCCAGTCTAGTGTTGCATTAACATATAAATTATTTACTAGAAAGTATGTCAAAATGATATATTTATACAGAGAAAGAATGGTTTTGTTGAAATATTTAAAAATTTAGCTAGATACATAGATCTGAAGAAATAATTTTGGATCAATAATTATGGATCAAAATAATTAACGTTGATAACAAAAATTGTAACATTCTAACAACTAATTTGAGTGATTTACATAATTATGTTGATGTACATCATAATTATGTTGATTTACATAATTATGTTGATGTATGGAGAGAATTTTCTTTTTATATTTATCCTGAAAATATAGTAGGTGTGTATACAATATAATATTTTAAAGTTTTTACCATGCATTTCAGTAAAATTAATCAAACTTATTTTATACTTTATTGTAATTTTATTAATGAATGAGAGAAATTTACTAAAATTCTTCGAAATTTACTAAAATTCTTCTCCCACGACAATAAAATGTTCTCCCACGACTGTCATATTTTCAGGCTAAACTTTAAAAAAAATTCTCTCCGTGTGGTTTAAACAAAATTTTTTTTACTTTATACGCCCCCCCCCCCCCACACACACACACACACACACACACACACACACACACTCAAAACACGCCCGCATGCACGCATGCACGCACGCACGCACAGCTAAATTTTTAAATACTTCAGCAAAATCATTCTTTTCATATAGGTATGTGTATACCTGTGATTTTGTATAAGTTATATTTAGATTATATTTATGATTAAATGTGTAAAGTTAGCATCCAACATTAATAGTTCTGATTAGTTTCAGCTTTCTTTTAAATAGATGAAGAGTTACTAAATATCTTAATATCATTATGTTTAGAAAAGAGAAAGGAGAAAGTACTTATATATAATACTATTATAATTTTTATTTTTTTAGTTCTTTTTTTGCGTCTGCATTTTAAATGTATTATCATAATTATTTTTGTTGCTTGTCCCTACTGCATTATCTAATTATTTCTGGAAGTATTATCATAAAAGGAAACAAATTTCTCTTTTTTTTTGCCATTTTTGCTAATATTTGCTGGATTTTTATTTGACGCGTTACTCTATGAAATGCATTAAAAATGATGGCGATGTAGCGGCTTCATCTGGCAATGCGAACACGGGTAGCGAGATTCTCGCGTGTCATTTTATTAAAATCCTGTAACGTTGGTAGCGAGTAAATCATCGTCTTGAATCCAAAACATCATAAAACAAGCCGAGGACGAGTCATGTCATTCTATACATTTAATTCAAGTACGAAAAAAATTAAAAAGCCTTGCATTTTCCAATATTTTCCAACTTCCTTAATTTTCCAATATTTTTCATCTCCCTTAATTCTATATTAATTGTATATAGCATGATAAGTATTAAAAATTATTTTAAATTTTATGTTTATTGTTAGCTAAATTTTGAAAAAAATAAAAATTATTTATTGAAAAGTGGAAAAATGTGATGGACGATTAAAAATGTAAAAAGTAATAAGTAAAAAATAATAAAAATTTAATTTATTATGCAGCATTAATACTTTTACGATATCTGTAACCTTTATAGGTTGAGAAACACTAGATAAAATAAATTAAGAAATTCTGTGCGACGTGAGAGCTTTTGTTCGTAGAAAAATTCACACCACTTTTAATTCTTTTGAAAAAATATTTCATTTTATTATCCACTTTAAAACAATATTTCATCCTGAATGTATCATCTCGTTTTTTTCTCAACAGATTCAAATCGTTTCTTTCTTAGAAAAAAATTTAATAATGTTAGGCATCTTTTAATAATTTTTTAATTTTTAACATTAAGACGTCTTTGAATCAAGATTTGATTTCTTAATTAAATTACTCCAGAAACCTCCAATTAAATATGTTTTTAATTGAAAGCAAAATCTGCTGGAAATTACCTGAAAAAATAAGTTTCTCATTATATTTTTATTATTTCTATTTTTTAGACTTAATTTGAGACTGTTATTTTAATTAATATTTGATATTTAATCTCGTAACTTCGAGGCAGTGGAGATGATTTCTTTTTCGCATTTTTCTTGAATTGCAATGCGTTTTCTAAGCATATATCGGATGCTGTTCGTTTTTCACGGGTCCATAGTCTATTTACGGATCCGTCTCCCTCGGTTACGAAGGGGTTGAGCTCGCAGGCTTGGTTATCCATATTTAAATATCTTTCGCCCCCTCGCTTGTATCACTCTGTTGAGCTTTCCCAGCGGGTAATCGCGCTTCTGGGATTTTATAGGATTTCTGTCGCGTAGTGCTGCGTCCCGTTTTATTTCTGTCCGTTTTCACATGTCGCGGTTATTGTACCTGGATACGACAAGCTATCGATCTGAAATTCCGCGCGATATAAATAAACGTGATCATCAATCGCGAGAAATAACCGAGAAAATTGTGATGTTAATCGTGACATTTATTTCAAGCTTTTAATGTCGAAAAAATACACAGTAATTAAAATTTTAACAATTGTTATTATTGAAAGTATTTAGTATAATATATAATATTATCCTCACACATAATAGGTACTTTTTAAATTTTTTTTTGTAATTTTAATTTTGTAAATATTTATTTTAATATGCGAAAGAAGTTTGTTATGATATGACGACATTTGTAATATAAATTGAAGAATTATGAAAATATTTAATATTTTAATCTAGTTGAGTACAAAAATAGTCGTGTCGTGAGTATGTATTGTGTATATAATTTTTTATATTTTTTTATTTATATTTGATCTGTTTAATATGAAACAACAAATGAATTTTTTTATCGAAATTTGGTTGAGGTTATCGAAATCGGAGTTCTACTTTTTCGCGTATTCGTAATAACATCTGATTGAACGCCTATGATTCTATCAACATCGTCTTTCGTACATGATTGCATCTAATATCTTTATGTAGAAACGATTTAGCTTTCCCCCTCCTCCATTTTCTTCTTTTTCTTTCACCTCTATCCCTATCTAAGTATCTATTTACCTCTATTTGTCTATCCCTACCTAAGTATCTATCTCTGTATTTCTCTTTCTTTTTTTTGTTTTTTATTGTCCGTTGTGTTATTAGTTGTTATTGTTCGGTTTACATTTTATTTATATACTATGCACAAAATAAACCATTGTGCCAGCCCCTCCCAATATTAAAAACAATAAAGTTTCTTTAGCTCATTCGATTGCTCACCGTTTGCACATGTTTGCACATTTTGAATTTTCGTTTGTACACTTCTAATTAAAAAGTTTTTTAAAAAATAATTTGGGGGGGGGAGGGAAGGGGGCTAACTTTACACTAACCAATTTTGAGCAAATTGGTTCGAAAAGATAGGAACCTATATTCTAAAGTCGATGTCTTTCGAAATTTTAATTGTTATAATAACTTTTAAATTACAAGTGTGCAAACGAAAACTCGAATTGTTTCGGAATGTGCAAATGAAAATTTATCGATTGAGATCTTTTCGATCCCATTTGCTCGAAGTTAGAGAACTAGTGTGATGTTAGCCTCCCCCCCAAAATTGTTTTTTAAATAACTTTTTAACTAGAAATGTACAAACGAAAATTCAAAATGTGCAAACGATGAACAATCGAATAAGCAAAGAAACTTTATTTTTTTTAATGTTGGAGGGTTAATGTCACGACGCATGGCATCCATGCAAGAGTCATACTAGCTCCTTATCTAAATTTTTATCAGGGTTATGTGTTTTTGATTAAATAATTAATTTTTTTAATGCAAAATCTCAATAAAACCGCAAAAACCCAGAAATTTCGGATTTTTTAAAGTGGATAAAATCCCTCGGGTTTTTTTGGTAAAATAATGTCAACCCTAATATATATGAGAAATAAAAACGGAAGAGCGATATTAGCGATAAGCAATAAGCAAGCGACAGAGAGAATTGAATTAGAAACGACTGCTTATTTTAAAACTTGCAATTATTTTACTAACCAAGCTTACAAGTGAAGTTTCAAGTTTAAAGTAAATTTCACCATCAAGAGTTTGCTATTTATTTTCATCTTTAAAACTTGCTTCTTGCACAATGAGATTTTGTGTTTAATAATATTTATTTAAAAATAAACTTATTAATCAAAGCAATGATTTTTGTTTTCTTAAGGAAAGATTTATTACTGAGATTAAGGATAGATTTATTACAGTAGAATTTAGATTAACCGATTTCGCATTATCTAATCCTTAAGTTATCCTTCTTTGTAATCATGCACTCTCTCAGTCAATCTAACTAATTTCATATTTGCACAAAACTGTCCTATACATACAGTTCCAATGTATCAAAGAATTATTATGTTTGATTTGATTAAGATTTTAAGAAGAACAAATTTGATGATATAGAGAGTAAGATTCTTGTCTATTCACTATAGCCATTTTGAATTGCAACATCAGAAGTGAAAATAAATACATAAAGCAAATTCTTGCAAATTTAATTATTAATATGTGCCAACTTAATTATTAAAATGTAAGTATTTGTTAATAAAACAACAATTATAATTAATAGAATAAATTTGTAAAATATAATAGCGAAAGCTCCTCTTATGTTTCGGTAATCAAGAAATAATATTATATTTGAAATTGAGAGAAATAATTATATTAAGAAATTGAATAATGCTTATGTAGAAATCACAATAAACTATATGTTGAAGTGAGCTAAATATATAATTTTATTTTATTTCGAAATAAAAAGAGAATTTTTTGTATATTTTACAAGTATACTTTATGAAATAATAAATATTATTTTATTGAAAAATATTTCTGTTTTAATATCTTTTGCAAGTATTTTCATTATATTTTCTTGCATCTCATCATCAATCTAAAGAGCTGTAATAGGTGATTAGGAATCTCTAAGATATAATTAAAATCATTTCTATCTAAAATATGTTTTTATAGAATAAATATAATCTCTATTGTTCGATTTTTTTTATTATTTAATCTAAGGCTATCTACATTAGGTCGGATAATCAAGGTTCTACTGTATTTCTATTCAAGTTAAGAATAGAATCTTGGAGTAGCCTACGGTTATGAAGTGCTTTGTTTCTTATTAATTACGTATTAATATCATTATTTTATAAATTATACACTTGGAATCGCGTCTTGTTAGGGGAGAGCACTTGGCGCACATCAATCCAAATAATTGCTGCGACGTTGTGTACCCAACCCCTGTAAAAGATAGATGTCTGATTCTCTCGCAACCCCTTCATACTAGCTCTTGGTTAAATTGGACAATGGCTCTCGCGTCGATGTTTTGTTGTGGCGGCAGATTGCATCCATTTGTCGACATGTCGCCGACAATCGTCGATGGAGATACAAACATGCGTAATTACGCAGTTTCGGATTACAGTTTCGAATAAAGAGATCAAATTTGAATAATATCGCATATATATATATATATATATATATATATATATATATATATATGTGTATACTATATATGTGTGTATATATAGTATACTACGTACGCGTACGACCGAACGGACGACACGAGGGTAG
>NW_012130087.1:3354765-3370411 GCF_000143395.1 Atta cephalotes
AAACATAGTACGTAAGTTACGTACGTACGTTACGGTTAGTTAACTAGTTACGTAAGTAAAGAAGTATATAATAATAATAATATCAATATATATATATATATATATATATATATATATATATATGTGCATACATATGTGTGTATTACAGATACGTATATAATACGTATATTGCGATACGAAACATTCAACACTTTCTTGTTTCATTTAAAATATGCAAGGGAAACATTTTTAGGTAACGAACGATTTTGTTGAAGTATTTAAAAATTTAGCTAAGTACAGATCCGAAAATAATTTTGTTGCACTATCAAAATAATGTAACATCAAATTACGTAGTAATCTTAAGCAAATAATTACGCTGCAAATAGTTCTGACATTCTAACAATCAGTTTGAATGTCTTATATAATTATTTTGATGATGAAACATTAGTTTTAGGTCTTTATTGGTGAAAATTATTTTTAGATCTGTATTTGGTTAAATTTTTATATACTTTGGCAAGGATCGTTTTTTTCGTTGCGAGTATTAAAAATATTTATGACAGACATTAACAATTTTTGCTTGTTACTTATAAGATTAAAAGGCATATTCTATATTGTATTTGGTAGTATTTGGTAGTATTTGGTAGTCAATTAGCAGTAAATGTTGAAATTCGAGAAACCATTGATCGACAAAGCCGTTATCTCTAGTTGTAAGATCCTAATAGCAATTAGCGGGCGTGTGAACCACGTCCTCATCTCAGCTTGTCATTAATTACCGTCATCTTATCGAAACGTAGTTATCGTCAACGCGATTAAGTACGTAAACTCGCTGCAGATCGGAACTTTACTGATAGCCGAACAAATTTACATTTTATGAAATTCACGGAAAAATATGATTTTTAAATAATAATTTATTAAACTAGTGGAAAGCATGTGAAGCTAATTTTTGCGTGTGAATTTCTCTTTTTAAAATTGCAATTATATACATTTAATGAATTATCTTTATAAAAATAGGAAAAAATGGTAGACTGAAAAAAGATAAACAATACATTTGTTTGAAAAATGTAAAGTATTAAAGTATTTCCTTTGCAATCTTTTTTAGAATTATATGGGGAAAGAATTTTTTTTATATTGTTTTTTAATAAGCTTTTTGAACACAAAAATCAACTTGAAATTGAACGAGAAAATTAGCTGTTGGCAACTATGTTTGTTAATTGTGGGTGAGAAAATCAGCCACTTTTATTTCGTTAACGTAACGAAGGAAACTTTCCCCGGATTATTGAAAACGTTCGACAGAGTGTGTACGTTCAATTTTCATAATTGATCAAATATCAAACAAGAGGAAGCGGTGATACGAGAAGGAAAAAAGGGGATGATCGAACTCAATTTGCTCGATATACTATTTCATCAGAAGATACGCTCTTTTTATTCGGGGTCCCTCGTTTTTTTAGCAAGGACCTCGGCATGTCTCGCGCTTTCACCCTCATTCCTATGCATCCTCGAGATGTCGTTTTCAATTAGACAATGCATCGTGACGACGTTGTTCGGGGGCCACGAATGGCCATAGGGTGAAGAAGGGCTCTTCGGGGCCACTCCGTTTTTCCCAATGGAGTTATTTGTTCATTGGTGGAAATGGAAACGCGGAGAGAGAAAATCGCACCCGTGAAAACAACCGCGCCCTGGATTTGCGAAAGTCCGACGGAATGATAACGTTACAGGGTCGGACTTTGCTTCAAGATTGTCAAATTCGTATATATACAAGGTGTCCGGTAAGTTTTGACAAAGCGTTTGTATGTAGATCGAATTGACTAAACTGAGTCGAAAAGTCCTGTACTATTTTGTGTTTTTCGCATTAAGTTAAAAGATATTAATGATTAAAAATCACTGAATATTGGATTTCAATAATTTTTTACTCAAATAATATTAATTTTACAAAAAAACAGCAACAGACAAAAATTAGTTTGTTTCTTTTTATAAAGTTCTGAGAATTTTTTTTTAAATTTTTTAATACTGTATTTTCTTATGTTGGTAAAAATAATTGCCAATTTAAGAAAGTGCAATATAAAAAAGTTAAGTTGATAAAAAATTTTGAAAAAATTCTTAGAGCTCTATGAGAAGAAAATAAACTATTTTTGATCTCTTGCTGTTTTTCTGTAAAGTTGATAATATTAGAAAAAAAAATTATTGAAAATCAATATTCGGCAATTTTTTGTTTTTTATTAAAACTTATTGAACAACCTGTATATCTCATTTAATATATTTATCTCATTTAATATATATTCTTTTGTTATTTAATTAATGAAATTAAAAATTATAAGCTATTTTCCTTAGGTTGAGGTAAGTAAAAATTTTGATTGCATTAAGAGCTGAATAAAAGTATAATTATGTAACTGAAATACTTAGTCTTTTAAACCTTTTTAAGAAAGATTTTTAGCAAATAGTTATCAATTCTTTGATAATTTTTATTTTCCGTTAAAAAGAAGCCAAGAATACTGAATCATTAATTAAATTAGAAGAAAATATTCTGAATTTAAATAATAATTCGAGAATAAATAGATCTCAATTTTTTACATTATTTAATTCATGTTATCTTATCTTGCAAAATTCTTAAGCTTAAATTGTCTAATAATTGGCAAAAGTATTTAATATTGTACAAAGATGAATGATTAAAATTTTTATAGAATATTTGTGTTAATATTTGTGTTGGAAAAATGTATACTTTGTACGTATATTTTGCAAGGATATTTTAACCCTTTGTATTCTTATGTCGAATCACATTCGATATTTTTAAAAGGCCAGTTTAAATATGCATTATATTTTCGAAAAAAATTTGGAGTGCAAAGAGTTAACGTTTTTGTTTTATGCTTTAAAGCACATAAATTCGGCCCTGCGAAAGGATTGCGTTGTTCTCAAGTGATTGTCATTACAGCTTTTCCTCGTTTGTCCTCTGCGGGAGAACAAAGGAGCGGATTCACGTAGTTTCCCCTCAAACCTGTTTGTAATTATTCGATTTCGGCATTTGTTCTCCTCAAATGTCTTGTTAATTTCAATGAGTGATGTCCGAATCTTTGTTACAGGGATTGACGCGACGGTTAGGAACATGGAATCTTTTGCGACGTTCTGAATTGGTGAGTTCTTTCTTTCATTTTTGTCGCGTTCAAAAATTTATTTTTAACGATTTGTATCAAGAATTATATTTTAAAATCGTAGAAGAATGATTATGCTTGAATTTAAATAGCGAATAATTTGCGATTAGAAAATTGATTTCTATATAATTAATAAATATATACAAGTGTATATATTCTGAGAAATTCAAAGAATATAAATTTACATGATGTAAAATTTTGCAAGCTTTAAAACAATTAAAATTCTATAAATTCGAAAATCAGTATCTTCGTTAAAGGTTGTCAATCAATATGAAGGCCGTCATCTTGCGTACGTCGACAAAGATTATTATCCAAGTTACGGACAATGCTCGGAGATGCGACGTTATCATTTTGCAAGTAATTAATTGCCAACTGATGGGGATTATTAGAAGTGAAAGATCTCGCGGTGACACTTCGGACGTGTTCGTCGAGCCTGTAATTAAAGCCCGGGCTTGCATCCCCACTAATGAACAACGGTATACGTGCATCTTGACGTCATTGATCGTTATCGCGCCAGCGCAAACTTCCCGGGCAGACAGAACCCTGGAGAAGTTAAAATCGATTGTTGTTTTTAATTGACATTTTTTTCTAACATTTCTTTACATTTATAACTTATATTACTTTTTTATCATGAATAATTTATTATAAATAATTTTTTGAACATCAAATATAAGTATCGTATTTTTATGCTAAATTCTTTTCTGATTTATAATTTTCGTGATTAATAATTTTTATTGATTTTTAATTTATCAATTTTAGAATTAATTAAAAAATTTTTTTTAAACACAAGGACATATTGAACGTGAGTTCATATATTAACAGAGTTAAAAATTAATTACTTCTTTTACGTTTTTTGCAATTTAATTTTGAATGTTAAAATATCTTCTTCAATGGTTGCTTATGAAATCTTTTATAATGGATTAATTTTATACATAGGATTAATTAATTAACGAAATCATGTTACGTGAGATCGAAGCATTCCATCTTAATTAATAGAATTAATCAAGCGCTCGTGGTTAAGAAGCTAAAGGCGATTCAAAGTTCTATAAAACAATGTGTTTCTGTACTTTCTAATTGTATTACCTTTCTCTTTTATATCTCATTTTTTGCTTTTTTAGATTATGTCGAGTAGAACTTGGCCTTTACTATGCGCGGTCATTCTTAATTAGGTAATACAATAGCGTTGATCGAATCAGCGACTACGACATTTATTTTTCCACGTCGATATCGTACTTCCTATGTTTATAAGAAATTCTATTACAATTTTTTCTATTACATGCTTTTTACTAATTATTATTAAGAGGTCCGAGATAATGTAAAAAAAATGTTAGGAATTAAATCAGACTAATTGTGTCATTAG
Source organism: Atta cephalotes (assembly GCF_000143395.1). NCBI lineage: Eukaryota > Metazoa > Arthropoda > Insecta > Hymenoptera > Formicidae > Atta > Atta cephalotes. Next base: position 3,359,248 of record NW_012130087.1, read on the forward strand.
AATAATTATCAATAGTTGAGATTAATTCGAAATGTGTGTTAGCACGACTTTCTGTGAATATAAAAAAAAATAATGACAGTTTCAATAGTACTTTTCATAGTATTTTCTACAGTTCCTTATTAAAATAAAAAAAAATCCGCATTTTTTATATTAAAAAATTAAAATTGAAAATATAGCGTTCTAACTTCACGAATATAGTACTAAACTTCCTCTCTATTAAAGTCAAGTTAAAGTCTTACAAGAAAAAGAAAAATATTTTTTACTTTTAATTATAATTCCATTAATGCTATTCGAATTGTATAATTAAATACGTCTTTATAATTTAATGTGCTTCGTGATTTTATCATTATAGTTATATTATTAAAGAATTATGTAAAAGTATTTTGCTGAATAATATTACAAAATCGTGATTATTTCTATTGATTCTATATTTTTATTTAACAATTTTTGAATTATTAATTAAAATTATTAGCAAGAATTTTTCGAAATTATGTTTGAATGTTGTATATTTAAGTCTTATTGATGCTTTTTAACGTACAATTAATTATCAAAATTATTTCCGCAAATTGGACGTGAATACTTTCTAATCAACCAAAAATGCGACATGGACGAGCTATTAGCCTGCTCTTCTTCAGGACCGAGAAGAGCGGTTCTCGCGCAAGCGCAATCCCGTAATGGGAATGGTTATGGATTTTCGGGCATCGCGACCTTCGCGTGTCGACCCACGCTCCTTCTTGCGCTCTGCATATTGTCAACTGACGTTGCTCGTATTGCTGGGGCACCACCTCACGAAGAACCCGGCGCCCGCTTCCGCTCGGATGAACGGTCTTTCGTGTTGTACGCTCAGCTATCTGCGTGGGTCTCTCTCTCATATTTCGTCATTGATCGAACATACCAATTTTATTCATTCAAACCGTAACAGTCCTTTTTGTATATTAAATATATCATTTACGATTTACAAATTTAAATCTAATTACATCTTCTCTGATATAAATGTTAAAGAAGAAGAAATTATCAATAATCTTGTGAGTAAAGTGATCGAAAAAAAAAACAGAGAATAAAGTTATACGTTTTAGACAATTTTAAATGAATTTATATAACAGAATTTTCTAAATTAAATTTGATAGAACTGTATTGTTCAAAAGATGGAAATTCATGAAAAAAATTCTGATGTCACTTTTGATATTTTAAGAAAATATTTTTTTCTAATGTTTTATACAAAAATTAAATGACAATCTAAATTTGGTACAGTGTAAGTATTTCATATTATTTCATGGGAAACGTATTTAATGTATTTAAAATTACACATTTATTATTTTATATTAAAAAGATAGAACTATTAAATAACGATCCATGTTTACCACATTGCTCTGCAAACTTTTTTTCATTGCAGAACAAGATGATATATATTTAATATTAACTTAAATAATCAACGCATAATAACTCTGTTAACTCCACAAATGTGAATAAAAAAGTTGATGAATAAGTGGAGGCAAAAATGCGGAGTATATAAAAGGTATTCATATTGGGATTGTGTTTCACAAAAAAGACTTTTCACGCGCTCGAGCTATTGAAATCAAGTCATCTCTCTTTACATAATCACATGCTCTGTTTACTTTACACCACCTTGAATGTGTCCACCTCGAAGAGCTAGAACAGCACGAGCGATGTCAGAAAACATGTTTACTCGCGGTTTACATCGTCCCTATTTATCTCGCTCGTTCACCCTTTGCTCTCATCCAATGTTTGATCTGTTTTCATTAACATGTTATTCCTCTTTATGCCGAACATTTCGTTTACTTGTGCCGTCACGTTATTGATATCTCATACCTGTCTTGGAGAAGAAACAAATTGCCGAAGGCGATAAATAACGAAATTACAACTGGAAAATCAAGTTGGAAAATATTAAGTATTACAATTACTAAGAATATGAGGCAATCTAAACTCAACATTGTTAGCTGTTTCTGAAAATTTCAAGAAGAACAATGAGCTTGTTTTTGCTTATTATCCTTTGGTGGCTTCATAACTATATTTTATCCTATTTGTTAATTAAGAAGATAAGAGGAAAACTGGAGTTCAATCGTTTTATAATTTTGTTAACATCCTCATTAAATTATTATTTGAATTTTCATATCGTGTTGTTATGAATATTCAAAGTTCTATCTTTAATAAGTAAAGTACAGTGGAATATAAAAGAACTTTTTTTATTATCTTACTTTACGGTCAACAAATACTGTGGTTGGCGCATTAAGTCTCCACGTGTTACTCGACTCTTCTTTTTTCACGAACAAAGGCAAAGCTCGGAAGTCGACAGCTTCCCCTTACAAACAACCAGAATCGCATGTCGCGGATATAGTTAGTCATGTGATAGAAGGTGGATGTTAAAGCAGAGCGTTCTTTATTGTTCGATGTATTTTTGGGAAGTTGTAAAGACAATCGAGATTTCCAAATAGTAATCTAAAAGTTTTTACATCTCGCTATAGCTTAAACACGAAATTTATTAATTTTAAATTTAATTTATATTTTGTATTTATTTATTAATTAAAAAAAAATATTTATAATCTATAAAAATTTGAAATATCGGAGAAATAAAGCTTTTCTTAAAAGTTTTGTCAAAAAAATAATAATAAATCTTAATTTTTTTATTGTGAAATAAGCTTGCACTTATAATAAAATTTGAATATTTCTCCCAGTGTACACTGCTCAACCCTTATCTTACCGCGGAAGTTGCCAACGGACATGTGCCAAGCATGGGTTCGTTCTTATAGCTTCGCGACTATGATTGACATCGCGGTCGGACAGTTTCCTCCGGAGAGTTTGATGGGACTTTATAAACGCCTCAGGCACTTCCCGAATAGCTATCACCCGTAAATACCCTCCGGGGCCATATCTCTCGGAGCCTCTCACGCTCCGAGTCCTGTAATGATTCCCTTTTGCGCGACGAATCAGCTCGCTTTCTCTCTCGGGACTTCGCTCCCTTGGTTGGCGAGATCGAAGATGATACGAATCGATAGTGGGAGAAAGACAATTGTTGTTCTCGTTGCTGTCATTATTTCTGAGGTTTAAGGAAGCTTGTCGGATGATACGCGGAGCAAACGAGATGAATATGGATGAACGCGAAGACGGAGGGATTCACGAGGGAATGATAAATGCAAGAGTACAGAAAATACAAAGGTATACAAGCTTGGTGAGAAAAATGCCCGTTGCGAATAGTCCGTTGAGAATTTTGTTGTACTCGTCTACATTCATTTTCATTCATGTGATGCCGTGTTTTAATATTAAAGGGTTTTGAAGTGACTTGTTGTACCTGTTACAAATGAGATAGAATCGCATTCGTATGGTCCAGCGCACCAGCAGTAAAAGGTTTCAATCCATCACTCCCATTAATTGAACAGAACAGTTTTTAATTGATCAAAAATAATAACAACAATGCATACAACAATATACTTTTTTTCCATATCTGATGAGAGTATATAATCCGTGAAGGAGTTAAATCGCGCTTTATTTCACGCTATATATCATCCTCATAATCTCCCCTCGTGTTGGAAACATAGAATCGTGTTGCTGCGAGATACTAGTATGGCGAGCTATCTCGTTGAGAATTTTTCTCAGAAGCGCGAAAGCAGTCGAGCGTGTGGATCGAAAGTTTCTGCAGATATTCATGGTTTGCATTCGTCGAGTGGTGGATGCGGCGAGGGAACACGAGACCGGGCGGAGTAATCTCGTGCGCGTTCTCCTCGCGGATCGCATCAGCCTTTCAATTTTCTGCGAGTGCAATGCACATCCGGCAGGCGCCTTGCTGATGGCGAACTGAGTCTCATCTCAGTTGCACAATCGCAGTTCATCGGACTTTGCGTGAAAGGAATTGTAATATGGAGTGTGCTTTGATTATTACAATTTTTCATTGGTTGCAAATGAAAAATTCTATTTTTATATTCTTTATCATTTGTGAAGAGATGAAAAACTTCAGTATTTTCAATTATTAAAACGCAAATATGTGTAATGTCAAAATGTGATTTATTAAAATTGAAATATATTAATATTATTATATAATAATATGTGACATAGCTTATAATAAAATTAATGCGTAATACAATATTATGAAGAGTGAAATACTTGTTTATTACAATTAATTGTTAATAATTATCAACTTTTATGAAAATATGCATGCGTTAAACATTGATTTATTAAAATTATAATTTATTAACTTCTTAAAAAATGTGACAATTTAATATAAATATATATCTGCATTAAAATAGCAGTTTATCAAATTTTTAATCGATATGTAACGTGATTTATAAGATTAAAATTTTTTTTATTTTTACGTAGTGTTTTAATATGCACATTTGACAATAAAAATATATTTAATTTAATTAACAGAAATAATTTTCCTAATTTTTGTGAAATGTTTGTTAACTGAGTGGATGAAACTTACATAACTGGAAATGATATAGAAACAAAATGGAATAAATAAATAAATTATAGAGTAAGCTAAAAATAATGAATAATAGAGATGTATATATTTTCAAATATATTACAAAAATAAAATCTTAACATTCCTAAAAAATATAATATATTTTTATTAGTTATAATAAAAACGGATCTGTTTGAAATCACGTAGAAATGAAATACGAGAACAGACTCATGTCTGACTACGAACACATTCTGATCACTAGCTGATACATTCAGTCGGTTTTCATTCGCGATTGAAGTATCAGTTAGGACTGAGTGTATCAGTTAGGATTTTGTTTCCCTCTGCTTTCAAGAGCGAGTTTTACGATTTAGTGCTGCAACGAACACATAAACATTTGACGAGAACATAAGCATAATCGAACTGGATACTTGAATACGTATGTTCGCACGATATTTTATGAGTATATTGGAGGAAGCGTTCTACAGTTCAAGCGATTACGACGATGTTACAGCCAGTGTACATTCCGTTAATGGATGTTCGTGTATGCGTACATGTAAAAGCACACACGCCGAGGATGATCCGACGGTCGAGAGCCAGGCTGCGGTACTCTGCGGCAATGCGCGTCGCCATCTTGCTTTATCGATCTTGTTGCCTACCCTTCGTCCTCGCCCTCTTCAGCCGCCTCGACCCTCCATCGTTGTTCATTCACCCTCTTTCCCTCCCATGCAATCCTCTTTCTTTTCTACTCTTTCTTCTCTCCGTGTCCGCTCGACCCCGCGCGTACTTCTCTTTCGCTTTTGTTCCACCCGGCTTTTTGTCCTCGCGTAAACTCGCGTGCTCCCGGGCGAGCATCGTTAACGTCTTCTGCTACGCCATATTCGTCAAATTCTTGTCAGTGAATTGAGAATCCTACGTGCGTTCGGTATTGATCAATAGTGATATCATTTTCGGGAAATGACTGTTGTTTTTTGTATTGAAAATATAAGGGATTATCCAGAGGTTGCTCGAAGAAATTATATGCATATGCTTCTTCAATTTTGATATTAAATCCATCCATCTTGAGTTATAAAAAAAAATGTAAAAAGTTAAAGTTAAATTCTATTTTTAAAACTCAATTTATTAAAAATTTTTGTTCTTCAGTTGCGACTTAAAAACTATTTGTGTCTTTACTTCACAGAACAAATGATCACTCTTTTTATTTTGGACTTATACTTATTGTTAGAAATGTACTCTCAAGTCATACTGTAAAAACTGAATTCAACGAACATTTTATTTATTTCAATATATATTCTTTTCTCAAGTATCAATAATATCAAGTATCAAAAGTATTTAGTTGTAACATAAAGCTGAATGAAACAGAGACAAGAATAAATAACTTCCTTTTCATAAAAAGCTTATTTTTTTATTTTATTTTGCAAATAGATTTAATATAATTGATATAATTTAATATAATTTTAGTAAATATAATATATATATATATATTTAATAAAAAAATTTAATAATATTTATATATATTCTTAATGTTATACTCTTTAATTCTACATAAATAAATTTCTAAATATTCATACAAATTTAATAATTTTCCTTTTTTTGTAACAATTAGGCTTTATTCTTAGTTTTAGACCCCTATTTCACTTTTTTTTTCTCTATTAATATTCCATATTATCATCTTTTCATAAAGGACAATGTTCTGACTCTTTCGCGCACAGGCTTGTCTTTCCAACGTTGTTTGCGATTCAAGTCATGCACATCGCGCGCGCTTCATTAATTAATAAACACCCCCCTCGTCGGAGCGTACCGGAAGAATCGCTCGGTCGACAACACCCTCTCACGTGCACTCGTTTGCAGTTAATTGTCGCGGTGGTATACCGCAAGATGAACGCGAAACTTAATAATAAAGTCTCGACTGATCCCAGTTGACAGTCCTTGTTGAGAAAACGCAGTGAGAACAAGTGACCAATCAAGCAAATTCGTGGCTTTCACGGTGCAAAAACAAATAGATCGGTACTCTCGATGAGCAGTGTTTTTTTTGCCTTTTGCGATTAAGGAGTTGGAAAAGACTGTGCGAAGAAGAACTTTATAATTTAATTTTAGTAAGTTCAGCTGATACAGTGTCTGAAATAAATAAACGAAAAATTTGATTAACTTTCTTTAACTTTACGTTCGATGTAGCACGTTAGGACAAATGTTGTTAACAAAGTTAAGGAGCTTACTGCTGTACGGACGATATTTTACGATTTATTCGTAACACGATTATCGCAGCGATAAAAATTACGAAGCAAACTCTTTCTGTCACGGACGGATTTCTCTCCGAGATGGAATGGATGAGAAGGATTCTATGGGATCCATGAAATAATATAGGACCTTCTTTCGAGAGCCGTTCGGGCAACTTCAGGGGACCATAATAATGATGACTAGTGACTATTATTTGTAACATGATACGACCGTGCGTTTCAAAGTGTCCGCGCAATTACGTGAGTATCTACGAGCGCGAAGCTCGATACAAATTGCCTTCAGCGAATGAAACCTGCGCAGTTTCCGTAATCGTGAGCAATGGCTATACCTAATTGGCGGATTATACTGATGTATAGCGAACGTCAAGTATACGTTACATCTTATCATTCGACAGATGTCAAACTAATGTGTTTTATTGAAAATGTAATTGCACGTCTTTCAGATTCTTATATTATAATTTCTTTGTAGATGTAACTTTATATCACTTATAAATTAGGTAGATATAATTATGTATAATTTTTATTACTTTAATTTTTACGTTATATTATTTATAACTTTATAAATCGCTTTATAAGAATTGATCAAATTTTGATTTTTCTATGTTTTTTGAATCTGGACTTTTCTTTTTGTGAGATGACCCAGACGTACCGGTCCAGCAGGTTGCTGATTTAAACGCTGACTTAAATTTTCGGAAAAATCGGAAGAGGACACATGTCTGAAGAGAGTTTCATGCTTAAACGTAAACGCGGCATAAATCGAGAGCTCGTCTGAGAGGCCCGGGCTTCGCCCAGGCTCCGTGTAACTCGGTAAGCTTCTTATTGTCGACATCCGACGATTCGATCCGACGCTCGAGTCTAGTTCTGGTTTAGTCTGATTTGGCGTGGGATCCAAATCAGCTGAGATGCATAAAATACTTGTGTCACTTCCACATTTAATATCGATATTTTGCATTTAGTAGAATTTTCTACATATTATGAAAATTATAAGGTATAAGGTATGAAAAAGAATATTTTATTGTTCAAAGATATGAAAAATATATGAAAAAATTGTGTGGGAAAATTTTTAATAATATAAAATATTAATATAATACAATAATATTAAAATAATAGTATAATATAATAGTAACGATATACAATATTAAACTTTCACTATTTTCTCGAAAGTCATACCTTTCACAAAATTCCTTTGGAATTTATCTCCTTGACAAATATTGTCGCCTCTAAAGAGTTTTATGTTAAGTATCATTCGTAATCGTGATATACGACAGGATTGGTTTTGTCGGGTATCTACCGTTCAGTTTCGGAAGTGTGCATTTCTGCCGAGCGAGAAACTTGCTTACCGTAGTCTAGACTGGTCAAATTAGTAGGCCCCCAAGGATTGCTAAAGGGGAGAACACCAAGATATAGTCTGTCAGACAGGCAGGAAGGACCCTGCGTAAGGAATCCGTCGTGGCATCCACCACATCTCACGGTTAACGCGTGTTGACGTGACAGGGATCGTTAACTACGGTATGCCAGACAATAATAAACAGTAGTTTACCACCGCCGTTGTCGTAATTGAATGTAGTATTGTCGTAATAACTAGCAGGTGGTCCGTGCAATCGCGATGTTTGCACCAAAAAACGAGTAAAAATTGCAATCGGCTGAGTGTAATAACAAAATTCTGCCATGCTCTGATATTCAGGATAATTGGAGAAATTGGGATAACGAGGATGTGTGTGTGTGTGGCGGGGCATATAGATGTGTTAATTGACCTTTGGCGTTCGAGACAATTTTCATAAATGAGAGTCAACGCTGTCTGTTTTTATTTTATTCTTGTGAATAGCGTTTAATGAATAAACATTTTTTAAATGAGAAACAATAATGAACGAGATAATTAAAATAAAATTTAATTGAATTATTATTATGAAAACGTGAAAATTTAATTTTATTTGATGATTGGGAACGTAACACATATAACTAACACATCACTCGAATATTATAATTTAATTTGCTTTCAAGATTGAAGAAATATATATCAATGCAATTTTATTCTCTTGTTTTTTCTCGCAATTTTTAATATTTCGAGAAGGTAGTTAGAGGGATTGTCATATGTCATGCGTGTATAGTAATTTAGGATGCCTAATTTTCTGCATTTGCTAATATTTCCCTGATGTTTCCGAGTAATGATGTTACTTAATTAGGAAACGGATTGAATCTGATCAATATGATGATAATCACTTCTCAAGATCGTATTAATTTGAGACGTCTCGCGTCTGTCCAGCCGCAGCTTGTTGGTTTGCCGCTGATCGGATTACCTGTGAGACTACCTGTCGGCTATAATAAATGTATAGAATGTCTCCGACGAATCACGTTTCCTCTTAGCAGTAAACGTTGTGAGTTATTTTTAAGAAATATAGGAAAGATACGTGTTTAATAAGTTTAATTATATTTTAAAATAATAAAAAAATTTATCAAATTTATTTATTATAGAAAAATAAAGGATTAAATGAATAAATTAAGTTTATAAATCACTGGCTGGCACTAGCGATGTTATCGATGCTATTAATTTGATAATTGCATGATAAATGACGAAAATAATCCATAAAGTGATCAATCTTCAGCAATTAATTTTAATTTTATTTCATTTAAAGTCAGATATTGCAGTCAGATTTGCTTAAATCATCAACATAATGTCACATATACTTTATCGTTGGAAAGATAAGAAAAGATAAAACTATTATTGTTAATTTTTCTTTATTTACAAATGTTTTAGTATTTTTTTCATTAAAATTTCGATTTTGAATAAAGAATATCGATAATTAGAATAAAAGATTGAAAATGTAAGTGTTTTGATTTTTAATTCTATGGCACAGATTGCTGGGAACTTGTGAATGTTTCATTCGTATCAACCACAAGATCAAGAAGGTAACATAAATGTCATAACTGTCAAGTGTAATTTCTACCTTGACAGGCATTTAATCTGTTAATTTGGCAGATGAAGGACAATTCACTAAAGACACTAGGTCCAGAAGGGTTTCAATGTACTTACACTAAATATCAAAGTTGAAATACTTACATAAATTCTATTCTTAGCACAAAATATGATCAAATCTCTTTATTTTATTATTATAACATTATTAAGCAATGACCTAATCCAATCTTGCTGGAAAGTATTTCAAAAAGAATGAATTTATTATGAAAAAGGAAAATTTAAATTTTATATAATGTTCGCTCGTATTCATAGCTGTCTCTCTATTAAACTTAGAAAAAGAAATTAATCTTGAGATGCGATTTAATAGAATTTGAAAGGCAATTTAATATTTGTTACATTTATATTTATTTTTATAATAAGTAATTGTGAGCTTATTGATAGTTTGGAGATCCAATAAATATCTTATCTTATTGTGGATATAATATAATATTGTGGAGCATTCTATAAAATCCGTACAATATTTTAATAGTATCAGATCTGTCTTGTAGTAATCTTTTTATTGCTCACAATAAAAGCTAAGTATATTCTTACATTTTGATTCCTAATTAAAATTATTGAATCTGTGTCGTAAGAAATTTTATTTTAAGTAAGTCAAATAGTATTTTTTAGATTCACATGTAATAACTGTAAGTATTCGACAGACACTTGATGTAAAGTGACTCTAGGATCAATGTTTTTAACAAACAAGATTTTTCGTACTATAGAAGTAGATCTTGTAAAATATTTCATAATGGATAACTTTTATTACATAGTCTAATTGTACCGGAAGAATCTCGAAATGATCGCCTATTCCATATATAGAAACTTTATCTAAAGACAACTATGATATATTTGGTTTTGTTACTGGTAGACTTTGTAACAGCAATTCTGCTGACGCCTAATCATTTGCAAGCTACTATTGTCTTTATTTATGGTTATGTTAATCTATTGTTAATTTGTATCATACTTTATGTCTATTACTTTGTTAACATGTAGTTTTTTCATATAGCTTTGCAATAAGTTAAATTAAATTAAATTAAATTTAATATATTTAGGAAGATCTTTTCTAGTGAAACTTTAGGTGAACTAGTCACTCGAAGTCCATTGTCCCCATGCTCACGTTCGTCATTTGTACGAGTCGTGTCACTGTTCTTCCCACGGCATTTCTGACTAGTCAGACTTTCTTTTTCTTTCCCGACTCACTTTGTGCTGAACATGGTTTGTGTAGAAAGAGAGAAGAAGAGAAAGAATAGAATATGTATATTTTCTTTCTCTTTGTATGTGTGCGTGCGTGCGTGCGTGCGTGCGTGCGTGCGTGCGTGCGAGCGTGCGTGCGTGCATGTGTGTGTGTGTGTGCGAGCGTGCGTGCGTGCATGTGTGTGTGTGTGTGTGTGTGTGTGTGTGTGTGTGTGTGTGTGTGTGTGTGTGTGTGTGTGTGTGTGTGTACGTACGTAACGTAACGTACGTACGTACGTACTACTACTACCGTACGTACCGTACGACGTACGTACGTACGTACGGACGTACGTAACGTAGTACGTACGTACGTACGGTAAGTAAAGA
>NW_012130087.1:3370431-3374205 GCF_000143395.1 Atta cephalotes
CGGTAGGTCCGGGTGGTCCGGCGGTTGGTCGGTGGTCGGTCGGTCGGTCGGTCGGTCGGTCGTGTGTCGTGTGTGTGTGTGTGTGTGGCGGTGTCGGTGTCGTGTCGTGTGTGTGTGTGTGTGTGTGTGTGTGTGTGTGTGTGTGTGTGTGTGTGTGTGTGTGTGTGTGTGTGTGTGTGTGTACACAAACGACTTGACGTCATACATCCCTGACGCACGCTTAGCGAAGCGTGAAGTGTCACCGACGTTTGAAGAATTAAAGCGGATATCACACGCGATAGGCAATCGATGAAGATATTCCTGGTCTTTTTGACTTTATAATTTGACATTCGGATTTGACATTCCTGTGGAAAAAAATAGCAATCGATAAAAGGTAATATAGAAAAATGGAGAGTTTAGTGTCTACACAATTTTAATCTTATGTCGGATACGAAGTCAAGAATTGACATAAAATAATAATAATGATAATTACTTCGGAAATTTAAATTTCAAATTGCTTATCAAAGAATATATGGACAAGAATATATGAACAATTTTTGTTTTTCTTAGATTTCTTTTTGCTGAATGATAGAAAATGTTAGTAAATTATCTATGATATTTGTTATTACCGTTAGTGATAATATTAATAGTTTTTTTATAAGATATTCAAAAAATTTTGAATTATTTCTATACACAGAAAAATGTGCAAGTAATAATTACTTATTTCAAGTATTTAAAAAGTTTATACATCCACAAATCTATCATAAGTTTATCACAAGCATTGAATTTATTTAAATATATAATATATATTTATTAAAATATATTCTAAATATATTCTAAAATATATTCTAAATTCTAGTAATCAAGTTTATTGAATTAAAAGAAATTCGATTTGCTTATTATGAAAAGTTCGTTTCTTATTTTCAATTTTATATATTCTTCAAAAGAAAATAAATTCTTGTTTTGACATAATAATGAGTTTTTCTGAAATTTTGTAATAAGTATATTTTGAGATTATTATCAAGAAAATATTCTTCATTAAAGATAACCTTTACTTAAAAGAAAGAAAAAAATTAATTATGTAATCACTTTTCTTAGCAGTAGATTGATTTTTTCTGTATGTAAGATTCGTGAATTGTGTCTCAAAACAGCTCTATAAAGTGGATGAATTATTTTTGAGGTTAGATATCGATTTTATGTATCATATCATGGATTCTAATCTTGCTATATTTCCGTTTATTCTGCAGTATTTACCCGTGGGACACACGAACGACCGAGCATAGAATAATAAGGTGGGTGGAACAGAGGAGTGTTTCCTTTCGTTAAAGTAGGAAATCTCGTGGTCTAACGTGGATCGTGAGAACGACTCGTGGGCGTTCCTTGTGGGCCTACTCGTACGCGTATCTCGTTAATTCACCCGTCTAATGACACGGAACCTTCATGCCATTATTAGACGTAATCCGTTAATAGCGGAACGCTGGCAGTGATCGCTAGTGTCTTCAAAAAGTCTTTACAACGACGAGCATAGAGATAAATATATTTTGCAATAGATAAATATATTAGAGAACTACTGCGCAATCTCATTTTACAAAATCTATTAAGTTAGCACAGCCACTACAGTATAATCAAACGCGATCTATATTACATTTTTTGTTATTTTTTTGCTAATTTTTTGTTTTATTTCCGATTTTTTGCTTCAGCTGATTCGCTAAAACCCTCGCTAGCTCTGCTAGCTTAAGACTAAAGTTAGCCTAGAGAAAAAAGCAGCAAATGAAAAATCAAGTACATATTCTTGAAGGGTTATTTTTTTACTAATTTTTTGCTCTATTCCCGATTTTTTGCTCATTATTTTTGTGTTCTATTTTTAGAGCAATTAATTCTACAAACATTTTAAGTGCCAAAATGAACTCAGCAATTAATTGCTTTAATTTAACTTGATTTAAGTATTAAACTTATTAGAATTCAGAATATATTTTGAATAAATTCAGTGCTTATGATGAATTGTGGATATATGAACTTTTTAAATATTTGAAATAAGTAATTATTATTTGCATATTTTTCTGTGTGTAGAAATAATTCGAAATTTTTTGGATATCTTACAAAGAAAATATTTATATTATCACTGAGGTACTCTTGTACACGAACCAGCACAGCCACACTTTTGGTCGAATTTTTCGATTAAAACAATGAGCAAAAAATTCCGATTTGCGATATTCTTAGAACAATTAATTCTACAAACATTTTGAGATCAAAATGAGTTGAGCAATTAATTGCTTTAAGGTACTTTATCCTTGTACGCGAGCCAGCACAGCCACACTCTTGGTTGAATTTTTCGATTTAAACAGTGAGCAAAAAGATCGGGAATAAAACAAAAAATTAGCAAAAAATAGCTCTTCAAGAGTATGTACTTGATTTTTCATTTGCTGCTTTATTTCTTCGTGGCTTAACTTTAGTCTTAAGTTAAGTAACACTATCGAGCGAATCGATTGAAGCAAAAAAAAAGGCAAAAAAATATCGGGAATACAGCAAAAAATTAGCAAAAAAAATAGCAAGAAATGTACAGATCGCGTTTTATTGTGCTGAAGTGGTTGTGCCAGCTTAATAGACGTCATTTTACATTGTGCCACGAATTTATGAATTTTTTCATATATTAACATTTTTACGTGAATTATATTTAGATTAGTTTTAATTATATAAATATTGTATAATTTTTTAAGTTTTTTAGAATTTTTTACATAGTGTTTTATTTAATATTTTATATGCAAAAAATTTAAATAATACAGATTTATTAATTTATTAATTAAATAAGAACCACTTTGAAATTACGTAAATTCTGAATCAGTAATTGATGAATTAAGGTAAAAATTAATACGTTCTTTGCGAGGAATACAAATACAAAGCGATACTAATTGAAATTTATTCATATGGCTTCGCTTTTAAATTGAGGGTATTAAAAATTCGGCGAAGCATACAAGTACTAACACTTGGCAAATGATATATTGAGTGGCGAAGTTTCCAATCAGCATTAATCCCGTAAATTCTGTGGTAGGGAGTACAGGTCCCGGCTGTATAACATGTAATTGGTTCCTCGCGCAGCTGGGATTCCCTGCGAGCGAGTGGCCTGTTTCATGGTTAGGTACGGACGATGACCGCGGATACGCGAGGAAACATGCAGAGGGAACATCTCAATGCGAGTGTGGGATGATTATACATATTTGGCGTGTTGGCCGCATTTTATACGGCGATCCTATATAGGTACATATAAGTGTGAGAACTTAACGTAAAAAAAAAAAGATATCAAATTGACAATCATGAGAAAGAAACTTGCTTAAATTTCTATTTATTTTGCAGAGTAACGCAGAACAAAGATAATGTTTAAATTGTTTACATCAAAAATTTTTTTCATAAATTACAACCGTAGATTTTTATGATATTATTAATTCTAAATTAAACTATATTATGATAAAAGGAGAATTCTAATTTAAAAATTTTTTTCTGCGTTGAAGAGATTTTGCCCTCTTTTCGAGAAATATTCAAAGTAATCAAAGGTGACAACTTTTCGGAAGTTTATCTGGCGATTACTCTGTTCTTGCCAATACGATCTCTCTCGTTCAAGGACATTCATAATGCCCAATTCAATTACGTGTAATTGTGCACGGGGTCACCCCATCACCGCTATCACCATTACCGTTCTTGGTGATACAGCTACTTCGGTTGGCTGAAAGGGTGGAAGTGTGGCTCAAAGGGGTTATTTTAGGAGCTGGAAGGTGGCCGTCCGTACTCTCTCTCTCTCTC
>NW_012130087.1:3375930-3384559 GCF_000143395.1 Atta cephalotes
TCTCTCTCTCTCTCTCTCTCTCTCTCTCTCTCTCTCTCTCTCTCTCTCTCTCTCTCTCTCTCTCTCTCTCTCTCTGACGACCTGCTTTCATTCTTCACATTGAAACTCTCTCCGCGCCATTTCGTGTCGCGGATGTCATCAGGTTGCTACACGTGGAATTGTGAAGCAGCGTTCATCGGGTAGATCGGACATCTTTTGATCATCGAGCCAATATACCGTATAAGTTTGAAATAGAACATCGTTATATTGAATCGCGAAACATTTATAATCGATAAAATTTTATGATTCCTTTCGGAGAAAAGACTATAAGATTCTAATTTCTTTATTGCTCAAAATATTATTTTCTTAAGTGTTTGTACATTATAAATTTATTATATATTTTATTATATATTTTATTATATATTACGAATAGTCTTAATTAAAAAAATGAAATTAATTAAACAATGTCGTGGCTTATTTCGAGCTTATAATTAGAATAATTTTAAATTAATATAATTAACATAAGAATATAAATATTAAATAATATTCTACACAAACGTTCCGGCTTACAAAACCTTCTTCAGTATTGAAACGCAGAAATTCAATATTAAATTAACAAATCAAATAAATAGCAAATACAATGAAAATTTAAAAATTCATCAGTGGTGAAGTGTCAACATATAAAGAATTCAAACGTCAAAAAGTATTATGATTACAATAAAACAGACAGATTACAATAAAATAAGAAGATTTTAAATACTTCAACAGTAGGTATTACATTATATCCCTCGAACAAATAGTTTTGTCAAATTCCTCGGTTAAAATCGAGATTCCAATTTTATAAAACTGGAATCCAGTTATATAAAATACTGTAATTAAAATTCTCAATCAGAAATCCGGTCAAGTACGTTAAAAATTGACTGATAGTTAATTTTCAAATGAGTAACAATCAACATTTAATTTACTTGACCGGATCTCTGATTGAGAGTTTTAATTACAGTATTTTACAGTATTTTATATAAATTAATAATATCATAAAATACTTGTAACTAATGAAATTTCTCAAATCGTTTGATACAAGTCTGCGACAAACTGGATTCTCGATTTCAATCGAGGAATTTGGCAAAATTATTTTATCGAGGGACATAATGTAATCTACTGTTGATTGAAGTATTTAAAATCTTCTTAGCTTATTGTAATCTATTATAATACTTTTTGACGTCTTTATATATTGACACTTCATCATTGATGATTTTTTTTAAATTTTCATTGTATATTTGTTATTTATTTCGCTTGTTAATTTAATATTATATTTCTGCGTTTTAACACTAAAGAAGGCTTTATAAGCCGAAATGTTTATGTAGAATATTATTTAGTATTTATATTCTTATGTTACTTATATTAATTTAAAGTTATTCTAATTATAAGTTCGAAATAAGCCACGACATTTTTTTTTATTTTTTAAAAAATACGAGCATTTTTACTCTAATTTTAGAAATTAATTAACTAAACATTATCATTCTCATCGGATGATTGAAATTCTGTTATATAAGACGAAAATGTACAATGAATTGGATAATGAAATATCTGATTATAAGGGATTTCTCGAAATTTTTTGAAAAAAAAAGAAGGATAACAGATTGAAAAGCAAGTGAACGCTTAAGCGAATCTTGTCGCCATTCGCGTTTATTTGAAGTCTACAAGAATTTTGAGATAAGGACAGTGACGATGTTTTATGTCCAGATTCGCTATGGTGCCATAAACAATCCCCATAAAGTTATATCTGAGAGGTTTAGAAGGTATACACGCACATACGCATAGATATAAACGTGGAGAAAAATACAGATCGATATAATCCGTAAAGTGTTGACGATACAATCGACTGTCGTAAATCGCCGATCCGACATTTTATGTTGACATACTCGCTCTGTATTTTTGCAATTTTCTACAAATGCTTTACGGCTTTGACAGTCTTTGAGGACTTTTGCTTAACAACAATTTTTGATTCTTCTAAAGGAATTTAATTTTTAATTACGATTTAATGATTAAGCATTTATGATAATTTGAAATTTTTGAGTAATTATGAACAAGCTATATTTATAATACAAATTAGATGTAATTGATAAGGAAATCTAGCCTAAAGATTAATTACTGTTATCATATACAGATCTTAAGAAATTAATAAAAATTAAAGTATATATATTGACGTAAAAAATTGAAAAGAACCTTACAAAAATCAAATTTATTAAATGTTTGTAGCGATCTGAAACGCAATATTTTTATTTCGTTCCAAATTCAGTACGTTCCAAACGAATAGATCTTGATCGTTATTTACTTTTATGTTTCCTCGGTAAACCGGCCGTCGTAATTCTATGTAAGCATCATCGCTTCTCCATCGAGGAAATTTCATAAGGATCGTGAAGGAATTTCCGTGAAGGATGATAACCGAAATTGCGTTTCTGATTCGCTGAGGATACTTTCAGGATGTTGGAAAGCTTCGTCTTCAAGCACGGTTTAGTTGCAGAGAAGAAGGATGAGACAAACATCTAGAGAATTAAATCCCATCCTTCTCTTCTTTCCCATTTTTTTTCGTCTCTCTCTCTTTTTCGTTTGTCGTGGCAAATTGACGTTTACGTGTTGGAAAAGCGCGAGCTTATCATCGACGAGTTCAAAGACGACAACAGCCTTCCGATAAACCTTCCAAAATGCATCCGCGTCTGCTGCGTTTAATTAACTTTAATTAATTTGCATCGTTCGGTGATTTCGCATCTTTCCAAGATTAAGAGCACAGAGATTAACATACCGGTAGTTTAGCAATCTAGCATATGTGTTCATCATGATCAAGTGTATGTGTGTTTATAAAATGTAAAATTTATGCTTAAAGAATTGGTATTCAGGGAACATGTTTGGAAAGATAAAAATTAAAATTTTACCGATATGTATATTTATAATACGTGATACAACAATATTTAACGTATAATTGCACTTTGTTAATTAATTTCTTGTTAATTAATTTCTAACTAAAATTATATTAATATAAAGTTAAAGATAAGAATAAAATTATATAATATAAAGATATTTTTGATGAGCTTTCTTGCTGAAGAAATATAGATAATAAGATATAAATCATATAATATGTAGATTTATAATTAATATTGTATTTCTCTTTCTCTTTCTCTTTCTCTTTGTCTTCTTTATATGCATATTTTTGATATATTGTACCATATATATAAGAGAGAGTAACTTATAGTATATAATTTTCTGCATTCTGTGTATTTGCAATCGCCAATCTAATTATGACGTAATCAGTAAATAACTAGATTGTCGTTAAATTCGCAGCTTCGCATCACATGCGTTTACGCATGACACAGCACGTATGTGCATGTGTGTTTGTATTTGTAACAGATCTCATAAGCCGATTACGAGGATATATCATCGTAACCGGTCGGGTCGATTTTCTGGTTCGATACTTCTTCCTCTTGACTGAGCCGGTCGTTTTACGAGCTCGTTCGCGTCGATCTTGGTTCTTCATTTACTGCTTCGTTGAAGACCAGCTTTTGAAAATACGATCGCGTGGAAATGACTAACAAGCGTTAGTGTGTCGATCGATACAGCGAGCAGATTTAAGTTCATTACAGTCCAAAACTATAGTACGATCAATATCTTCGTCCTCTCTTTTCCACAGAATAAGAAATTTAGAATAAATATTTACAGCGAGTGCAGAAAGTAATGGTGGGAGAGATTTTTTAAAAAAACTTTATTTATAAAAAGTAAACGTTATACTTAGCAATTTATTAATAGAGAATAAAGTAGACTGTATATTTTCCAAAATTTAGCAAAGAATTATGTAATAATTAAAAAATACAGCACTCTAAAAATAAGCTAAAATGAAAAATTTTATTATTTGACGAATGAAAAGCATTTGTACAGTCGAGAAATTAGATTCTAAGACCAAAAATATGAAGCTGTTTTATTTATATTAAGATAGGATATTATATTCATTATATAATCACTATAAAATTGCTTATTAATGTATACTTTCTATAAATAAAACTTTATAAAAATTTCCTGTACCAATACTTTTGGCACTGTAAGCATGCAGCGGAATATTTCATTTCAACTTAGATTACATTTGATCTCTTAGATATCTAAGATATTTAATTTTAGTTCAAATTATTTATAATTTTTTTAAGCTGTTATGAAATTTAATGTTTTCCCTTGGTTATAAATTCAGCCATTATAAATTAATTCATATAGTAACTAATAGATTATTGGTACCGTGAATATCCTTGAACGAGTTTGGAATTTAATTTTGACTTGTGTCACTCTCGAAATTTGTCGGCATTTTGTCTAAATGAAGAGCTATTCTCGTAGCCGCATTTGTAAGCCACTAGGGATTATCGTTAGGCATGCTCGATGTAAAGTGTAAATCGCACGTGCAACGAGTTGCGGCAATCGATTGCACGGATGTAGAACATGCTCCAATTTGCGCGAGAATTGCACGTGTAAATGTAAGTCGGGGTCTTGTAGCAGCTCGCGATCCATCGGGATGAGGAACACGATTGTTGACATTCCAATAATTATTCTTTACTTTCAACATACTTATAATTTTTCTGTCTAAAACACGAAGAGGAAAAATTCACAAAGGAGAAAAAAATTGAAAACGCATGATTACATCACAATTCTATTACATCTGAAATCTTAACTATATTTTATACCAAACTCTTCTTTGGTGAACTGTAATTTTTTTATAATTATTGTATTGTACTAATATATTATAAAATATAGTATATAGTATAAAATATAAATATAAATATAGATTATGTTTTTTATTGAAACAGAGTACTAAAAAAATTACTAAAAAAAAACAAAATGTTTTCCGGATTAAGCGAATCTACATTTGGTTCGATAAAGCAGTGCACTCTTCGATATATTTGTTTCATTTGCACGTGAGAAAACGATAGAAAAATGAAACGTTAAACTTCTAACACTTTCGATTGACGAAGAAAACGGCGAAAAAGAACCGAGAGAAAGGGAAATGTATTCAAATCGTAATTTTTATCTCGTCGCAACTGGATAGCAGCCTTGTGTATTCCTTTTCTGGAATACGCAAGTTTTGCATATGACGTATCCAGATCGTGCGAGAATTTTGCAATATGAGAAACGCACCTGCGCTGCATCGCATATAGAAAGATTCCAACACCGCTGAAATATTTCGGCCACGGATCTTAGAGGAAAATTGAACTCGATTAAGAGATGAAATTTGAAATTTTTAAATAAAATAAAAAAAAATTTTTTAAACAAAAATATTTTTAGATGTCACATAAACAGATACATATATTTATATAAATTGTTAGACATTATATTTATATATAGATATATGAATGTTTGAAATTTTTTATCTTTAATGCAGTGAAAACGAATGTAGATTTGAGAGGGATGGTTTTCCTGAAGGCTCAGAAACAACGGAAAGTTCTTGCTTTTATAGTTACGTTTCATTTTATTATTTTATTGTGCCAAACATAAGCTTATACTTTCTCCGTGAAGTTTTAGCGAAGGAATTCTTTGTGAAGGGTACGGTTTATGACTGATACTTTGTTTTGCAAGTCTATTAGGAGATTCCAGAAAAATATTTCCCTTTTTCTTCCTTTCTCTTCTTATATTATAGAGGCAGTTGTCTGTATATTGATCAAACAATATGTAAAACGTTTAACAGTTTATAAAAATTCTAGCTCTTTATTCTTATATAAAACATATATACATATTATATACAAATATAAATGAATTATAGATGAGATAGAAATTCCAATTTCGTTTTTTTGATATCTATGTTTAGGTATATTATTAAAAAAATAAAATTGAGAGATTCAAGGAAATTACTTGTTATTATAACATAATTTAATAATTACTCATATTTTACTTATTCCTTATTTCTAAGTTTTTTTGTAAGTATTGCCTTTCTTCTCTTTTGTGAAGGATTGATTATCTCCATACAGAAGATTAGAATCTTGTACTTAGATTATTCAGTATATTGAGTATTATATTTTAGATATTTTATTAAAAAAATTGATACAAGACAAAAAATATTTTAATTCCAAAAAAATTTAACAATGAAAACACATTAAAATAATATTATCATTAATTTTTAAAATTTGTTAATTTCCGATATTATTAGTATATGATATTCAGAATTATCTTCAAATTTAAAGTTTATTGTACAAGTGATCTGGTAATTCCTTTATTATATTATATACCTAACATGGAACAAGTGTTCCGTCGCAAGAGAAACCATGTGCTATTTTCTCATAGTTTTCCGACAAACTCGATAAAGTGCGACATTGAAAGGTTCGGGAGTCAATTTTTATTTTTTGCTGAGGCATACACAAATATTTGTATGAAATATTTATGAGATCAACTGAATATATACATGCAGCGCGCATGTACATGTGCGTGCATCGGCGAGATAAATAAATAAAAGCGTCGACATGCGTCGCGTCACATTACGCACGTCGGCGTCGTCATGATATTTTTATTCAACCTGTAATTCGACAGGAATGCGATCGCCGTGAATCGCATCAGACGCTGCGGTCCGTGATAACACGACGCACGTTTATTTTTAAATGTAATCTGTTGTCATTTGTCATTGTCGTACCACCGACAAGGAATAATGAGGCCATCATCGAACAACGAGAGCATTGGGCATTCATTCGTTATCGATTCCTTATCGTGTTTAGGATAACATGTACCGAGTTTGCTGGGCCTAAAATAAATAGAGGAGACGAATGAGAAAAGAATATTCGTGAACAACTCAAAATGTAACGGAAAATGTGACACAGATTTTTTTTTTTTAAATAAATGTGTAATTTATAAAATTTATTTTGTATGTTTTTTCTTTTAACGAAACGGAAGATTAATTGAGGGAAGCTAAATAGTGGATGAAGATGGTATTTGCACGTCATAATTTGTCAAGCTAAATTTATGATAAAAAGAAAATTTTTACTAAATTAGATGAAGTCATTGAGATTTTTTCTCGAGCGACTGCTTATATCCTAATAGTATAATTTCTAGTAACAATGATATCCTACTCATATACAATAATGCATATAACAGTAGAATTATTATAATAAATTGTTAGAATTGTAATAGGTAAATATATGAAGTATGTATAGTCTTCATTGTAATTATTATAATAATATTAAAATTATTGCAAATAAACTAGATTGTGAAAACATTTCATATGTCACATGATAATTTATTATTATAATTTCATTATTACAGGGCATATGTAGGTAGATATACAATATGGCAAATAATTACCTAGAAAGCATCTCGTGTAACGAGATTGTACGAAAGAAAGAAAGAAAGAAAGAAATTCTCTCGCGCATAACGAAATTCAGGCCTAAGTCGACACGGAAGTGGAAATCATAGAAAACAGAGTTAACGTGCTCCGAAGGATATCGCGGCTTGTTCGTGAGGTTGCTTTTCTCGTCGAAGGGACAGTTGGTGGTGGTGGTGGTGGTGGTGGTAGTGGTGGTGGTGATGGTGGTGGTGGCGGCGATGGCGATGGTGGTGGCGATGGCTATCGCTCGCGTAGGAGTGGCAAGAGGAAGGAGAACCGGTCGCGCGCGCACGCGTCAGCCTCCGATGCTCCGACTACCCCGATTTGTTCAGTCTTGCGCGGTCCTTTACGTGTGGTGTGTCGCTCTCTCCTGTTCATATCGGTGTCAGATCTTGCGTCAGTTTCCCGCCCGCCCGCCCGCGCCTCTCACCCCTTCGTCCAGCTGCCAATTTTCCGCCCGGCGACCGTGCATTCGTTCTCCGTTCTGACTAAGCGGAGGGAGCGTTTTTCTCGTGTATCGCGGTCGCGCGAATCACGTGCGTGAATGTGTATATGCCACACGCGGTGTTAGAAAGTGAAGCGAGCGAATCGCGTGCTCCATGGACCACGTGGCACAGCCGGTGCGTGCCACGAGAATTTCCCGCGCGCTTTTCGGCGTGACAGCTTTAGATCTATTTTTTTTTTATAGTTGAACTAGTGTACATACTTTTTGTACTTAAAGTGTATTTAAAGTGATATATTATATGTTTGATGTCTGTCAAAAGCGAGGAGAAAAGTGCAGTTTAGTGCAGCAATAAAAAAAAGACAAATCTTTTGCTCCGACATCTCGATGCGAGACGGTACATGTGTGGTTTGTAATTGCACATAAATTTTATATACGGTGTTTTTACGCTGAACGACATAGGACTTGAGTTTTGTCACGGAATATCTAAAAAGATTTTGTGTGTCAGTTAGTAAAGTTGCACACATAATTCCACGATTATTTAAGAATATTCAATCAAATCTGAACGTCGCGAATTCGCGTAGAAAAATCATACGGTGCTAAATAGTCGTGTATTAAATTCTTCGCTTGAAAAGTGCGTACTGCCGTTAAATTGATCGCGCAGTTATTGTACTAGGTGAAGATAAGATTCGCGGAACGCGCGCCGTGTGAGTGATAAAATCAGTGAGTGTGTATTCAAGCAAATAAAAAATACGCAGTGTGAAGAGTTTCTCTCTTTCTCGAGAGAGAAAAGAACACGGTTTTCTCTGCGTGAACAGATTCACATCATTCGTCTTCTCTGTGTTTCCTCCCGCGTCTCTCTCTCTCTC
>NW_012130087.1:3384986-3388388 GCF_000143395.1 Atta cephalotes
TCTTCTCTGTGTTCCTTCCGCCGTCTCTCTCTCTCTCTCTCTCTCTCTCTCTCTCTCTCTCTCTTTGTGTCCTTCTTTTTCTCTTTGTTTCTCCTTTGGCCGTGAGGCCCGACGAGTGCAAGTCTTCTACTACTGCGCTACGGACCACGGTTGCCGTTCATTTCGTACCTGCTTGCCTCGCTCATCCGTTCTGCAACCCCTGCCGACTCGTGCCGCCACCCCCGCGAGAGGCCATAACGGGATCGATATTTACGAGGTAAGATGGCTCGTCGCTTTTCCCTACACGACTTTCGATCATGCCGGTACCGAGAGTCATGTTCAGACATGATGTACTTTCCAGCGACACAGTATAAGACCGAAATCAGATTTATATGTACTGAAGATTGAGATTGAAGATTGAAAATTAAAATTTGACTAATGAGGACAAAGGAATTTTAGCTCCATTGTTTGGAAAATTTCAATGTTTCAATCTTCAATTTCAATCTTCAATGAGTACTCTGATTCTAGCCTTAACACAGTGATCATCATTTCATTTTTGTTTAACGTTAGCAAACAATGATGTAATGACTTACTGTATTATACCGTGTCGTTTGTGTTGCTTGCTGGAAAGCACATTTAGGCCGGTTTTCATAGTCAGTTCTTATTTCAAGTCTTGTCTTAAGTAATGTCTTAATGCGGCCTTCTGGTTCGTGACATCTCAAGACAGAACTTAAGGTCTTGAATATAAGAACTGATTATGCACTGAGAAAAATGATTTGGTTGGATTAAATTAAATAATAATTCTGATGGAAAATGGACGAATCAAAATTTTCTGATTAAATCTACTTGAATTCTAGTTGAAATAACTAGAATTCTGTTATAATTATTCTACTAAAAATAAGAATTCTAATAGATTTTACCAGAGATATTGTATCAATCAGAATTTCGATTATCTCTAATTATCTCAATTAGAATTTTGATAAATTTTGATTTATCCATTTTCAATCAGAAATTTTTTTCAGTGTGACCTATGAATCACTTTCACTCCTCGGATCTCATTGATCTCTTAACACGACGATGTTCTTCGTGCACAATTATCTTGTTAGTTATAGAGCATACGAATGCATTATCTCAGTTCGCTTCCTTTCTTTCTATTATCATTTTGATGTACTGAAAAGAAGTGCAAATTCTCAAAATGAATTCTTTCTCTCCTGGAAATATCGTTCTAGAAATTTACTCGATGTACTGTTTTCGCACGAGATTACGATTATGTAATTTTCGATGAATTACATAAATATGCGTTTTGCGTAGTTTGGAATCCCATGTGAATATGAATTGAATCACGTCATCTTTGTTGTTTGCGATTATGGTGAATTCGTGGGGAAATTGTAACAAATATTTGTAATATTTTTTTTGCTCGTGTTCAGAACGTAACGCGAAGCATCCAAGCTTTTCATCACAGTTTTTTGAACATATACATATTTTTATAAATAACAAAGTTTGTTTTATGTCCTATGTATTTGTAAATTTTGTAGAATTTTTCCATTTTTTTTTTAATAACAATGAAAAGTACGATTCTTGACATTTTTATATAATTCTATTTTCCAGTGTGAAGACCTAACAGTGAAAACAAGTCTGCTGCATAAACGATGTTAAACGCCTCGAAGCTCGCATAACAATCCTCTGCGTATTTTTTCTAATAATAGACATTCACAATAATCGATCGCAGTGACCGGAATTCGTCGATTTGCTTCAACCACTTTCAGTCTTAAAATAATAAGTTTTTTTATTGTCTATATATGGCACAAAAATGCGTTTTTTTTATCACTGAAGATTGCAGAAGATACAAATACTTTATATCTGTAATTTTCAAAAACACATATATCATTTTAAAAAATCTACTTATTTAAAAATCATACAGATGCAAATAAAGTAATAACCGACTGCTTTTAAAAAATATGTAATGCATAAATTTAATCATTACAGACATTTGAAATCAATGCAAATAACATGTAAGCGCAATAAATAATTTTGCATGTTAAATTGCGCTTAATCAGTAAATATGCAAAAATAAAATCTTATTTTATTTTTACTGACTTCTCGATATTTTAATGTAGGGAATTTCAACATCGTCAATTATTATTCATCACTGAAAATAAAAACTACAATTTTCTCTCGTTCGCTTGTCTCTGCATTATTTTACAGATTAAGATTTAAGCGTTTATGGTCGGCGCGCCGAGAAATGGCACGTGCAAAAACTTATTTAGTTACAAAGTAAAAATGCGGATGCATAAATAAAAGGTGTTACGTAATTCCGTGTTCGCGAGCGAGGCCGACTCTCGAGAGAATATGCTCGCGCGGTAAATATACCTACTAATGCAAAAGCGTACCGATGCGAACGAGACCGCGCGTGGTAACCGTGCTCTTTTGGCAGCGGTTTACGCGGAGTTTACGTATTTAATCGTAAAGACGCATAAACAATTCTGGAATCTGACCAGAAACCGGCCGCGTGCCGAGCCAATAAATCCGTCTTACGAATTCACGATAATGGAAGCGCGAATCGCGAGATGAAATTGCTCACTTTATCAGTGAAAGAAGTATTTCATGATGAATATTCAAGTAGATATCTATAGGTATACACATAGGTATACGCAATATTGCGGCGCAATATTAGTAATTATTACCTAGTATCATTGCAGCTAGTTTATTATTAAATTAAAGAATTCAATGCAAGGTCAGACGAATAATAAATTATTTATATTTTTTTAACATAAATTATTACATTTCTAAGATACTTATTATCATTAAATTATTAATATCCTTCTAAGATATATATTAGCAATATTATTAAATTACTTGTCAATTTAATGTAATATTATTACTCTAGTTCTATTCATGATTGCGTTTTAAGACTACAAATTATTTCGGCACGTGGTTTACAGAATTGAACATGTATATAAATTTATACAGAAATATTTAAGTACTAAGAATAGAATCCGTTTTGACCGAATAGGATTATTTCTGTTAATTGATATTTAGATTTTATTTTTCAATTGCAACATTGATTTTCTGAAGAAGTAATTTATTCTCATTGGTCTAATTTCGAATTATAATTGTTCAAATTTATACATCAATGTCAATAGAACTTGAAAAATTGAAATCTAAATTAAAATTTCGGAAAAAGAAAATCGTAATAACTAAATCGTAACAATATAATTAATTTTTTGCGGTATTTTTTATTCTACGAATTATTTTTAATTTGGATTTTTTTAAATTAAAGTTTTTAATAGGAAATAGATATTATATTTGATTGTGAGTTGTCAATTAAATATGATTTAAATATCTAGAGATTCGAGACAGATTCGGAATGGCCAATTAAATGACATTTCCATCAAGTATATATATATATATATATATATATAG
>NW_012130087.1:3393474-3397173 GCF_000143395.1 Atta cephalotes
CTCTTTCTTCTTNTCTCTCTCTCTCTCTCTCTCTCTCTCTCTCTCTCTCTCTCTCTCTCTCCTCTTTCTCTCTCTGTATTGCCGCTTTCTTCGGTGGGCCTTAAGGACCGCGACGCCATCGTCCACGGTTATTAGCTTTCGTCTCTTTCCTCGAGTAATTGGCCATATTAAATTTAATAATCCGCCGGCCGCTAGGCAAGCCTAACTGCTTCCTATTTTGCGCTCTGGTAATCGGTTAGGCAGGCGTTCCAAGTAAACGAGAATAATTCACGGCGAGCGTGAAGTCTCCCTGTCTCTGGAATGAAGACGAGAAGCGAGAAATCAGAGAGGATTAGGAAGCGAATTTTGGAGAACTTCAAAAGATAATATCCATTTTAGAAACGTCCATCCCTGTACGCTTTGTATACCTTAACGTAAATAATGTAAATGAATACACTCAAAGAAAAGGTTGCTTCGATTTAAAGACATTTCGGTTAAATGAAAAAAAATTTCTTTGATTTTAAAAAATAATGTTTAAATCAAAGAAATTTTTTCATTTAACCGAAATTTCGTACTATATTTGTTGTATGTGAATTTTTATGCGCACATATATATAATTTCAGTTAAATGTGCATGTAAGAGTGTTTGGAGTTGACGAACAAGATAGGACGAAAGTGATATGTAGAATTATGATATTTTATACATTATCTTATAAAAAATATATGTGCGTTGAAAATAATTCTTAATCCAAATTTCAGGATTATTTTTTCAAAAATAAACTGTGATCTGTTTTACATTACTCGTATGTGGAGCGACATTCATATGAATTTTTGAACCGTAATTTCTAAAAATTCATGTGTGATTCGAGATTGCAAAGTCTGTCGTGATTGCAAATATGAAATTTTCCAGTCAGAAAGATGTAATGTTAAACGGAGTATTATTTCATAAAAACTAAATTGGTTTGCGAATAACACCCATAGGATTACAGGCTTACGGGATTTTATGTCTCCAAAAAGTTTGCGTCACGCGATATAAATGAATATTGCATTGAATTTACACGAAAAGATTGGTTTGGCTAAAATAAGTATCTAAAAATTTAGCGAGATACAGATTTGAAAATATTTTTGTTGGATATCAAAATAATTTATACGTAGGAATCTCATGCATAATACTGCAAAAAGTTTTGACATTTTAACAACCAATTTGTGAGCCCTATTACAATACATATATAATTATTTTTAAATCCAATAAAATTATTTTCAAATTATTTGTATCCAGCTAAGTTTTTGAATATTTCAGCAAAATTGTCTTTTCTTTATATTTTCAGATCTGTAACTAAATTTTTAAATACTTCAGTAAAATCTTCTTTCCGTATGCAAATATGCATATGTGAAATACACGACTTCAATAGTAATGTCAATGTCGCGTGCGATAGGATATAGATAACATCCGTTTTAGAGACGTCCATGTCTGTATATCGCGTTTGTGTGCAAAAAGATGATCAGTTTCAGGAATCTGAGATCGAATCTATCGGAAATCCGTAGATATCCGTGGACTATAAGCAGCATTTGGAGCAACGAGGATATTCACGATTCATATCAGGGGTAATCGGTCGTCGTATCTGACATTGATTAATGCGAACGGCACGTTCGTACGGAATTGTTAAATCGCGCACATTGCGTCCCGCGTCGTCGCTCTCGCAATAGCTCGCGCCTAATTGCGCGTGATTTCGTTGCGCCGATTACAGTCAGTCACGTAACACGAGAATGATACGCGCACGTCCGGATGTACAATCAACATTTGCCTTTGTCCCGCCGAATATTACTCTGTATCACTTTAAGTTTCACGAAAGATCCTAAGATTCGGTTCATTCGGTTGTACCCCAATGATTAATGCCGATAGTTTAATATTTAATAATCTACAATCTTTATAGCTGTTATCAAAATTGATAAAGTGTGGCCAAAAAATCTTTCTCTTATAATTATAACACACATGAAGGAAGTATTCAAGATAACGGAAACTGTAAGGATTTATCACACTTCAAAATACATCATGTTGAAAAAGTTTTACATAACATGAAGCTCTGCGATTTATCTTCATGTCTTGATGTATCATTAAATGCCAACGTTTCATGAACATTGCAGTTTACTTTAGGAAGGCGAGAAGCAATTTGATACTGATGATTTGATGAATACTGATGATACTCATGTTCTGCTGAAGTGAACTGTTACGAAACGTTGGCATTTAACGATGTATCAATATACGGAGATAACGTAGTTTCTTTGAAAACAATACCCGTGGAAGGCTCTAAAAGTATTAAAGTCTAAAAGTATTAAAGTCTTAAAAACAATCTTTTATTGAAGAAGTGGTGTTACATTGAAATTTTTTTGATGGTATTATTTAAGTTTTTCTTTTTGGCTATTAATATCATTTTTGATTGATAGTTTTAAATTTTTTAAAAGTATATACTTTTAAAAAGTATGGATAATTTAAGCAATTTAAAGAAATATCGCCACATTAAATAATGTTAATTTAAAAATTATTAAATACGACGAATAAAATGACACAAGATGTTCACACCGATGACTATACATATCGTAAATACATCGATGAGATAGATTTACATTAGCGGCTGGGAATTTCCGGATTGGAATTATGAGCGCACTCGTCGAGACGTATCGATCGACTGTTAATTTAGATTCGAGAGCCGCGAGATGAAAATTTTAGTTCGAGCTGGTGTAATCGATTAAAACACCGAACGTCGCGTCTTTTGTGGAGGGGATTCGTTCTCGCGGATTTGATTTCGCGACCGATCGAACGGCACTACGTGAGTATTTGTTCGTGTTACGCTGATTAGAGTACCGAGAAACGACGGTTAATTAATTTCCTCTTCTAGAGATAACGCCTTGCGTATCAGACCATTGCAACGTCTCGGTCCGTTTGCTTAATTAAACGACGGCTGTCGAGAGTAAAAATAAGATTGTTTTGGCTACGGTGAGTGTTTTATCTCTCACGCTTTGTATTTTCCAACGCAAGCGTTGTCGATTTTCTGTAATCGTAGCTTTTACTTTGATGGCTTCAATGAGTATTTCCATTTTACGTAAAATTCACATAGAAAATGTTATTTTCTTTAACGAAGTTGCATTTGATTTTCTTTTAATGAAGATATAAATTTTCTTTTTAGATTAAGAAAGTTCAGCTTGTGTGCTCTCGAAATTATTTATCACATCATTAAAATTCATCTGTTGATTAATCCACGCACTTACATCTTATATATTAAAAAGATTATTACATAATATAATAATTACGTAATTATAACGTATTATAATATAACATAATATCCCTAAGGCATGTAGTCTTAAGTTTCCGACATAAATCGCTGGCAAACGTGGTGTAATCTAAATTAATCTTAGGTTACGTGCTTTACAGATCTACTGTTTATCGCAACATAATTCAGAATGGTAACTAAATCGTACATCAGTCGCGCAACAGACGCCAAATCCGAATTAATCCGAGCGTCTCAGTCAACATCTCTAAAATCGGCGCGTGTGACGAGAAAATTATGCGTGTTTTGGAGGGAGGATTGTTACGTCCATCCCCTTGCGCACAAGGGAGTTAATAATATCGGCGTGGCACTACCCTTGCGCGACATTAGTTTCGCGACGGAAGCGGATTACGTGAGCCTTTCTCTCTCTTTCTCTCTCTTCCTCTCTCTCTCTC
>NW_012130087.1:3400237-3404523 GCF_000143395.1 Atta cephalotes
TACTACACACACACACACACACACACACACACACACACACACACACACACACACACACACACACACACAAATTTTAATCGTACAAAAATTTGACATGGGATAAATTTCTTATGTGAATGAATGTTCACCATGGCATACTCGCCCGATATGATCGAGTTATGTGTACCGGGTGTTCCGTTTAATTGACTCCGAATTTCACGTCACGCGCCTGAAAACGCGATATTTGTGGAATTCGAGCAATGTCTAGCGTGGGCCTTTATCGATCTACCCTCGCAAGCCCGTAACGCGCCGATTTGCGCGCCCGGGAAAAAGCGAGAAACGCTGTCTTTCTCTCTTCCTCTTCATGTCCCTTTCTCTCGAAAGCCAAGGGAAAAGGGCTATCCCCGCGAAATTCGCAGGAGGGTCGTTTGATTTATGACGGAAGTTCTTCGTCACCGCTCTCCTCTGCCGAATTTCGTGAAGCTGCTGCTCGCCCTTTTCTCAATTCCTTCTCGCTCGCACGTTCGCGTGTTCCTTTTTCTTCGCGCATTGACGAAATTTAAGCCCTGCCTTTTTTTTTTTCACCCTTAACCCTTCGCTCGATCATGCTTCTTTGGAGTGAGAAATTGCGGGCGGTCCCACGTTTTGACATCGGCGGTCGACCGGCCTGATCGATTTCCTTCGACCGCCTTTCGACTCTGAAAATTGCCCCCCTTATGATTGAATACGCTAATAACGGCGATGTATCTACCGATGAAGCATCATAGTGTTAATCACAGGCGCCATACCAACCCGTTACATCCTTCTGGAAAATATGGGGATGATTGAAGAGGGGAAATTAAATGTAATTTAAATTAATCTGAGTTGTGATGTAGAATATTTCAATTTCACGTTTGCAATATTGTGTTATTCTTTTTTTAATTACTGAATTAGAGAAAGTGTTTTAATTTTTGTGAAAGAAATTATTATTGTTTGTTGAGACATTTATTAAATTAATTCTTCTCACAAAAAAGAGATTTTTTTTATCTTATATGTAATTATTTTCTATTACTGATGATACTATCGTTTAATTTTATTTAATATGTGCAGACTTTATATTAAATTAAAAATAAAATTTTAACTTGACCGAGGAACTAAATTAATTTTATGATCGTGAATGATTACCAATTTAAAATTTCCTAAAAATAAAGTATTCTATTTTGTTAAACATAAATATTAGGTGTAGTAAAAAGAAATTCATTATTTTTCCATTCAATTTCATGCAAAAATAATGGATTTCTTTTTACTATACCTAATAATAACTTTTAAGCAAATTACATTTTAGTGTCTCTATTGAATAATTTGCCTTTATATAATCAATCGCGTACGTGTTATATTAGCAATAATATAAGCTATAGAAGATTGTATGTGTTTTGATTTGCGTGAAATTGTTGAAACTTTCATTGCTAACAAGAATATTTTCCTTTGTTTCAGGTATGTATTTCGTCACATTCTACAAATGTTTGCGATTCGACTGCATTTATTGGATTACGTTACAAAGAGGTAATTAATTTTTACTCTTTATATCGTAAGAATATAATCTTTGCTACAAATCTTTTTTAATATCTTTCTAATAAAGATTCTTATCGGAATCACGAGATTTTTCTTTATTTTTTACAAAAGTAACATGCGGTCTTTAATCTATCGTAGTGATTGAACTCTCGAGAGTTTGAATTACTACGGTAAAAAGAGTCCAGCAAACGGTATCAATTTTAATTAAATTTCTTTGATTAGTTTGATTTTTCTTCGATGGAAATATAAAGCAGTTTATAACTCTTGTTATAGTTGAGAGAGAAGATGATTTTTCATGAATTTTATGCTTAACGGGAATTATCGTATTTAGATTGCTAACTAAAAAGACTATTTTTTATGAATTTTTATTCAAAAATTATGCAGAGATGCTTCATTTTAAACTTTGTGTACATCTAATTTATATTTTATCTGTAATTTTGATAATTTTTACAAAAAAATTTTTACTAAAAATTATGAAAATTATAGTAGTTATAAAATGTTTGTGCGAGTTTCACAGCTCCCATAAAATTTGGATATTATAAAAAGTTTCAAAATAAATTGTCTGTACAGTTTTAGAAAACAAAAAAAAATTGATAGTAAATTGAGTAATTTTTTTAGATCGCTGCCTGAATGAAAATTTCTTTTTAAAGCTACATATATGGTAGAATATAATTGATATGACATATAATTTTCAAATATCCTAAATACGATGTAATTTTTATATCCATTTCTCCTTTAATCAACGCCATCGATTTTCGTGATGCGAACTGAGCAAGTTGTGTCCTCTATTTTCGCCTCTTCCGTTCGAGTTCGCGCTTCCCGCAGAAATTGGTTCATGTCGATTTGGAATAGCTCGTGGAGTCTCCGCGCATCGTATGCTTTCTTATTGATTCGATCGACGTTGCGTCCCCGTACGAAAATAAATTCGTTCTAAATCGCCGTCGTTGATATCGAGCTGTGCGGCATCGCTTATTTCCGTCGCAAAATCGATTAGCCAGTTGCTATTACCACGCGGACTTTTTACACAAAAATTGCAAAGCACGTGTCGTGTTGAAAGGTCAGAATGGAACTCGTCATTTCAATGAGAGAGACGTTCCATTACGGCTAAATTGTAACGACGAGACTTCGACAGCTGTCACTTTATCGTTGAGCATGCGATATCCTATTTCGGATGTCGACCTGTAATTGACTACGAAAAATTTCCACGTATTTTCACACCATGTCGAAGCTCCCTTCATGGAAGGAAATTTCAGTGAGACGTGTAACTTTCAGGGTTCTCGGTGAATTTGTGTGATTTATGCGCGATCGAAGCGTTCCTGCGAGGTGTGTTTCTTGAAAAAAAACCCTTGGGAAGGGTCGAGTGATATTGGTAGGAAGTATTTGAAGCGAATATCGAATAGAACTAATATTTCTGTGAAACAGCAAATGATATTCCTATAGAATAGTATAAGTAAAACTTTGCAAAGTATACATAAATTATTTCAATTTTTTTCTATATGTATTAATTCTTTATTAATATTTGTATATATCTTGGTAATAAATATTTCTTTTATTTAACGTTTGATGGATCAAAGTATCGATTATGCTACTGAATTTTTAATTTCCGCACTGAATGCTTCCGAACATCGCATATATAATTCAAAAACGCATGCGCTATTTTTTATTTCAAGTATAAGAAATTAATTGTCCTCCATTACACGGGAATTAAACAGGCTCTCGACCGAATGTCGGACGAAATGTGGTCGTTGCTCACCTCCCATCGGACGCTGGTTGTATTTTCGCTTGCTCGCTCACCCTATCCCTTCGGCAATATGCAACGCGCCATAATTCTCTTTATGGCCGAGAAATAATTGCGCTGCGTTTCATTGTAACCGCGAGCTTTATTTCCGCAACGCGTGTTACCCTTTTACGATTGTTTATATACCGATGTTGATAGCTTTCTCTCATATATTGAGTATTCTGGTTAACATAAGTCGACTTAGAGTTCTGGTTAACATAAGCCGAACCTAGAGTTGAGGAAAGTATAAGTTGAGAAAAAAAACATAGTGTAAAAAATATCTGGTTTTGAGAAGACGTTTTTATCTTTTTTATTTGGAAATAAATACACGGGAAAATTTTACTGATCTATAACAATGAATGAATGAATGAAATTTAAAAATGATGATTGTTCATTAAAATAATTGTGGACGCTTACATTAATTGGTTAGAATGTCAAAACTTTTTGCAATATATAATATATCGCACATGTGTTTTTTATATAATTATTTTAATACCCGGAGAGAACTTTTTCTTAGAATTTACGTTGAAAATATGATAATTGTGGGACAATATTGTATTTCGAAGAATTTTAATGTAAATTTCTCTCATTCATTAATAAAACTACAATAAAGTATAAAATAAGTTTGATTAATTTTATTAAAGTGCATGGTAAAAATCTTTAAAATATTATACCACAAATACCATATTTTCAGGATAAATTTTAAAAGAAAATTTTCTCCATATAATTCAAAATTATTTTTAGATCTGTATTTTGCTAAATTTTTACATATCTAGTCAAAACTATTCTTTCCGTGTTCTTATATATGTATAACGTTTTTAATCTAACAAACTATTTTTTGTTAGAGTATTTTAAGAATATTTATTTATTTATAGACGAATGCAACACACACACGCACGCACACACACACACACACACACACACACACACACACACACACACACACACACACACACACACACACACACACACACACACA
>NW_012130087.1:3407103-3441231 GCF_000143395.1 Atta cephalotes
TTATTTAATATATATATATATATATATATATATATATATAAATTTTAAAAGGAGTTTTTTATTGTTGCACAATATATTCGTTTTTCGAAGAGGCTGAGTTTAAAATATGAAAAAGTATTGGAAGGTTTAATTTTCAGTTGAAGTTCTTGGAATATTTTGTGCTTATTTCTTTTTTGATGATGAAAGATTAGCGTGAAATTGCAGAATCTTTTATTTCTCGCCTCACGAAATAATCCCGGTATAATTCAGCACACTGGGACAACGATAGATGTGTCGTGCGACTCAACTTAATTACCACGCGAAATAGTTAACAGTGGCAATTAAACGAAGCAATTAAAAGTTTTTCCACGCCCGAGTTGTCGAGGCTGCGGTTATGAAACCCTTTCCCTTGTCTTCCTAACAGGCAGCAGAGTGAGAGAGATTTCCAATCGATATATTTTATTCGATGTGCATCCCGCACCAATTTTATTATCGCTTTTCCTCTGCTAAAATCGCCGTTCTGATTTTTCAATCGTTATGATTATCCGTTATCGTTGATTCGTCATCGTGAAACAACGAAGGTGCTTTCATTGTTAAGCTGAATAGGTTGTAGTTTATGCGGGCGTCAGCTTTTTAGGCTATTAAATTTTAAGTTCTTTTCCGCTAAA
Source organism: Atta cephalotes (assembly GCF_000143395.1). Classification (NCBI taxonomy): domain Eukaryota; kingdom Metazoa; phylum Arthropoda; class Insecta; order Hymenoptera; family Formicidae; genus Atta; species Atta cephalotes. The sequence goes on from NW_012130087.1 coordinate 3,407,751, forward strand.
AGAATTGATTTTTCTAAAATACATTATCCTTTACTTTATTAAAAGGATGCATTTTTTAAAAATTAATATATCTCAATTTAAAAAAATATTAATTTAAAAAGAACAGTTTTACTGAAATATCTAAAAATTTAGGTGCATACAAAAAAAAATCTGAAAATAATTTTGTTGAATTATAAAAATAGTTATGTAGAACGCTTAAGTGTGTTGATAACAGTGCTAAAAAAAGTTTTAACATTCCAGCAACCTGTTTGTAAGCGTTCTACATAATTATTTTGATTGTCCAAACTAATTTATATCATGATCCATATTTAGCTTTTTTAAATTTTTAGATACTTTAATAAAACCGTTCTTTTATACATATTTTTTTATCATATGGGGCACTTTAAAGTACATATATAAAGATTACAAAATATTATACAAAAACATAAATAATTAAGTAAATAATTAGTAAATAGTAAGATGTAGGAAAATTTGTACAATTTTCATTGATGATGGAATTGACGAATAATAAACACAATATGATAAAATTAAGAAAACTTATAACGTTTTTTTTTATATTTATTAAAGATGAGAGATAAGTTAGATAAGATTAGAGGATAGAGATATTTCTATACTTTCCAAAACAGTATTAATCTCTATTTTCGAGATCTCTTGCAGGAATTTTTCCCGCAGTTTTTCGCGTCATATTGCGCCATTCTTCCCGCAAGTGTCTCTAAATTCTTGTTAAAGCATGGATTTAAAAATGCATTTGTCGTTGTTGGCAAAGGTACAGTTCTATTTGCCTATGAGAGTAACATCCCGCAATATCTAGGTCAAACGAGACATTTTTCCGACGTTTATGCTAACCTTCCACACCTTGAAATTTTACAGAGCTTTGGTTAATTTTTATAAACTTTAATAAATTACATAACATTAAATATTTCGCTTTTAATTTAAATACGCTTCCATTAAAATTCTGTTTGTATAAAGTATTTGGGAAGTAGTTGGGAATTAACTTCTCTTAAAGAGAATAAAGTTAAAAATATATTAAGACCCTCTATTAAATACGAATCGCATCTTTTATCCCAAATTTTTATTTCGAAGAGAAAATCGAATTTATATTTCTCGGAAAATATGTCGTTGGTTTTACGAGATACAATAGGAAAGGTAAGAACATTGTGAGAATTATTGTATTGTGCGTTATATTTTTGTTTTCTGCAATGATTTACATGATTTATGAATATACAACAGATGTCTTATAGAAGATATAAGCGCGAAGAAGAATTAGCAACGTTTCGTCAGTTTTTTTTGTTAATATTTTTAATATAATGAGATATATTATAATATATTATCACGTTGCGAATATTCTTCTCGTGAAAATTCAGATTTACAAACATTTAAACGAAATAAGAGAATACGCTGCATTTGGTAATATAAATGAAATTATTACTGAATTTTATAGTTTATAAATGCATTGTATATGTGTGTGTGTGTGTGTGTGTGTGTGTGTGTGTGTGTGTGTGTGTGTGCAAAGAGAGTGTTTTTTGACAACGCTTTATGATCTTTTTTCACATTTTACATAATGAAATGCAATAGTAATATATATCACGTTGCACGAATAGTTCTCTTTGTACAAATCCAAATGGTGGACGGTCCGTTTTATTTATTTTCATGTAAACACGTAGAGTATTTAATAAGAGACGTATATGTGTGGATATAAGTGATAAGTGTAATAAGTGTTCTTCAACTAGATTATATAAACAGCACGAGTATTTTCTTTAGAGAGAGAATGACATAGTTCCCAGACAAATGCAAGAGGTATTACTGGTAACTCAAGTGAAGATACTTCATTCAAATAAGGTCTGGTTCTTAGTATGGTTTACTTCCTGTTCATTTGCGATCCTCTTAGAATCTCTACCTTGAATACGAATGACTATTTATGTCATATCCATAACTTGTCGTGTGCTTATATGAATCTCGAATAATTTTCCAAAAAATTAATCAGCGTAACTCGAGTAAAGTACGTATCTCGTAAAATAGAATCGAATCCAAGTAAATAGTATAACATCACTCATTTCACTTTGAATGAACCAAACACTTTTCTTGGTGAAAGTAGAATTCATTTGATGTAGTGGATATTCTGCTTAAGAGACTTGTCGATGAACTATCTTACGTGATCGTGTCTTGAGTATTCTCCTCATGCAGCTGGTCTAATTGGCGGTCGTCGTGGAAATCAGAGAGGCTGGTCGGTAGTTTGGTATTCTCTCGGGCTCATGTGGTCGCGTATCTAGGCCAAGTAATAGGGTGCGTTATAAGCGGCAGCGTAATAGGGGTAGCTCGAATAGGCCGTGTACGCATAGGGGTAGCTGTATGCTGAGTACGCCACGGCCGGCGCAGTGTATGCCGCACTGTAAGTGAGCGGTGCCGTATAAGCCGCGCTCAGCAATAATCCTCGCTTGTTCCTGGCTGCTTCCGGCAAGGTGGACTCAGCCCGCGCCGGTTCGATGGACTCCACCCCGGTGGGTTTCGCTTCCGTGAGGGCTGCAATGGCCACCAGGGCGAACAGGGCGATAGCCTGTGCACGTCAAAGAAAAGTGTAAAGGCGTGTCATTACATTAAAAAGCTTCTAATACTCTTTAAAAAAATACGCGAAATTAAAAGAGACTTATTAACTCTCCGTCTGCAATATGTTTTCTTTTACTATTCTAGGTTTTCAAAAATGTTAAAAAATTTAGCGTTACTTTTTAATATCTCTATATTACATTATTAAATAATTTTTCAACAAGTTTTTTTTAACTTTCTCCTATTTTAGGAGAGGGAATTGGACTCTGCCTGTTTCTATTTTAAAGAAATTTGAGAATAAAATTTCACTTGTGCTAAAAAAAAACTCAGATTACAAATGAAGGGTTAAAGTTCCAATTTTTTTAAATTAGTTCCTAGAGGATACTGTAAAATAAGAGAAAAATTTCTTATTTTGTTCTTATTATCGAATGAGGACATGATATTTGATTATAGTAACTTTGTTAACCTTGATTTGGTATTTCTTTCTGTTAGAATTGAGCGAATAATATCGTAAAATGTTATTGTTCAAAAGTCTAAGGCTAAGAATTTCGATAATTGTTGGTATTCTTACTACATAGCTGTTATTATTTATTAGTTCAGTTTCAATATTAAACAGAAATGCAATTGTTTTACTCACGGTGAAGTATTTCATGTTTGTTGGTTGTTGAAGATCAGGAAAGTCTCGAAGAGCTCGAAGATCGAAGATCGATTGATGCTCGTGCTCTCGGGATAGCGCACTTTTATACATGCTGAAATGTACGTGCATCGACTTGCGAACATCGTTTTCGACTGGCGTAATCGCGCATAGCAATTATTGTTCTGGTGACATTGTACGTCAGTACGAAGAGAGATGGAGAGTACGATCGAGAATGTAGATGCGAGCATCGAAGTTGAGCAACCCGTCCTTGGCCGCCGTCCAAATGGAAACGTAAGAATTTTTTGAAGCTTCGCCGCCTCCAGCCGATTTAATCGCGTTTAGGAATTCCTGTGATACCTTCGTACTATACTCAAGATTGAATAACATTGAGTTGTTGACATGTCGGTAGAATCAAAATATAAATAATATATTTGGAGACAAATGAAGTTTTTCGAAAGCTAAACTGGTCGATTTTACATAGAAATGATAATTTTGCTTAAATATTTAAAAATTTAGGTAGATACAAATCTGAAAAATTTTACTTTCTGTTGGATTATTAAAATAATTATGTAGAAAATTCAAGCATGACGAATAATGCTGCAAAAAGTTTTGACATTGTAACAACCAGTTTACATAAGAGTATTACATAATTATTTCGATAATTTTAACAAAATTATTTTCAAATCAGTATCTAGTTAAATTTTTAGATTTTTGGAAAACTACATATTAAATAAAAAGTTAGAGACAATAAACTTATATGTGTGCTTTGCTATTAAAAATAAAAAAAAATCACATAAAGTAAAGTTGATCAGTTTGTTCTGTAATGCTAAAATTTTCCCAAACTTTGGAAATTTTCTCTTGTCAATCTTTAATTGAAGATATTATCGATTCTAAACAAAGTATGCTTAGTTAAAAGATTATCATTAATATTAAAGTAGAGAAATGCGAAATTTACAATGATAACGATTGCGAATTTTTGCGAAGAACATTAAATAATTATATTTATCAATATAAAATTGTCGATATATTGTTAATTTATATTCCGTATACGATTGTCGCAGCCGTCACGGCAATTTTCACGATGCGGTTACGGTTTAGCTATTCTAGCCTTGTACTCGATTGGATCCCGTTCGCGGCCACGGAGCCCAAATAGTCCCCATGCCATTGAACAGGCCGAGTGCAGTTTCCCACAGGGCCGAGCATCGCTAATGGTGCCTGAAAATCGCGAATCCAATAGAATCCAATTTGCCAGTTAAGATTTCTCGACTTGGCTCATATGGCGAGTTAATCGTGTTAACTCGCGATCATTTATCGGAATTCTCTATAATGTTCTGTAATTCGCAGAGATATATTATATCTCGACAATAAATTCTTTCAGAATGGATTAATCGAGGAATTAATTTAAAATTAATTTTTTAATCGGAAATTTAATGTGGAATTTAATTTATTAACTTGTAAATAAAATCGCATTTATTAGTTCATATAAATTTTATCGGTAATAGGCAATTTAAATTTAACTGCCAGGATAATTATGCATCGAAAATAAAGAAAAGATATATATTATAGTTGGTAATTATTTATTAAATATGTATTCAGAAGAGATTATCTCAGAGTTCAAATAATTTGTCATTAAAATATATTTTGTTAGCGTGCAATCACAGACGTAAGAATTCCATGAAATTCTTGGCATGATTTACCGTCCGAAATTGTTTCATACGACAATGTTAAAGCGAGAGACGAAAAGCATACGCAATACATGCCTCTCTCCCGACACAGTAGCTGCAGTAACTTGGCACAAGAGTAACAGTTCATCGTTAATCATATTTTATTCAGGCCCACTTATCACGCTGGAAACAACACAGTGTTACGCTCTTTTCAGTACCGGAGATCAATTTTTCATAAGAGTCTTACTGCAGCCGGTTGCATTGTGTCTTGTGTGAAACAACGCTAACGTCGTAGCGCCGAAATTGTGCATCATTGTCGTTGATCTTCTTTCGACGCTTTTAATTTAACATCTCGGCAATGCCGTTTTGTTGTATATATTATAGCATATAGAAAATTTCATTTATAAAATAATATTCTAGAATCTATGAAAAGCAAACATATATATATATATATATAGCGTTATTTTTTATAAAATTTTAAATCTATTTTTTGAACATTTATTATTACTAATTTTTTTGCCAAGAAACAATAGAGTTTTACAATTTACGTTTTTAAAAATTTTTACTGATATTTAATATATTTTACAATATATCATGCAAATATCTGTTTAATGATACATTTAATATCGAAGATTTTGGAATTATTGTATTATTGAAATTTAATATAAAAGCAATTTTCGAAGCTTTTGTTATTAAATTAGATATGTTCAAATAACATTCAACTAACAAGATATAAAATAAAATTGCCGGTTTACGATTACATCAGATAGCTAGCATAAGCCATTACTTCTCTTATCTCGCTCATTTTGAGAAAGCTGACACTCGCATACGAATAAAGAATTCTAGAAAATCCGCAGAGAAGTCGCGAGACGAAGAATGGCGAAAGAGGGTGTTGCGGATAATGCGTGTCGCATTATCCGTCCAAAATTTCAGTTATTTTCTGCTCTCGAGTCGACGATGAAAGAAAGCTAAGAAGACAAGAGAGCGACTTGTTGGCTTGCGAAGGCAAAACTCGAGTAATAATGCGGCATCGCAAAGTGACGACATTGGTCGGAGACGGTTTGTCAGGGTGTGTCGGAGGGGTATCGCGGAGGAGTGTTTTTCATATAAACGCTGATTGCCAGCCGCATTTTTATCCGCGTCTCGTCGGTATTAGCATACCAAGTCGCTTCGTCGACCCGGATGGTAAGAAGAATAATCTTCGTCGAAATATTCGCCAGCAGTAACGACAAGATTATCGCGATTTTATTTATATTTACGGCTTAGAACTCTATTTATCTGGCTCGGTATATTTTACAAGATAAAGTGAGAATGAAATTGACTAGCGCAAATAGATCTCTATTTTTAACTTTAATCTCGGCTTAACTTATTTTTATCTTTTTCTAATTCTAAGAATTAGAAAAAGATAAAGAGCAAATTAAACTGAGATTAAAGTTAATTTATATTAATTATATTAATTAGAAATGGACAGAAAATTAATTTAATCCCTTCAAAAGATTTTGTTACAAAAATAAAATTAATGAGTCTGATTTTAATCATTTTTACGAACAAAATATTATATCAGAGAAATTTCTCTCAGAGAGAGAGAAAATCTCAGAAGCCCAAAGGATCTTAAATTTTTTTAAATGGTATATCAGTTATTTCTTAATTTCTAAAATTTTTACGGAAATAATGAAGAGACTTAAAAGCTTTTATTTAGTTAGTATATAAAATTGTATTAATATATAAAAGTATTAATATATAAAAGTGACATTAATAATAAATTGAAGTCATTGTATCTAAAAAAATAGGTATATAATATTATTAACATTTTTTTTACACACAAATTTGTGTGTAACAAAGACGACAATTTTTTGTGCATGCATGTGAAACGATATTCTCAGCTGGAGAGGAAAATTCGTCGATTGCGCCAGTTATCTCACTTCTTTCCCAGGATTCTCGTGATTGGCTATTCGACTCGCTTCGTAAACCGAAGATAAAAAGAATTCTAAAACGAGCGTAAACCTGTCATTTCGTCTGTCGAGATGAGCAAAGAATCTCTCTCGCGTTTTTTCCAGACACAAAAAGATTTCTGCGTCTAAAGTATCCATTTAAATTGCTTTCGATATACTTTGAAGAGAGAGAAATGATATCGTAATGTTGCATTTTTTCATTACACATAACATCGATTTAATAATTTAAAAAGGAGACACTCATTATCGAAATTTTTTGAAAAGTAGTAAACATAAGAAAATATATATTATAAAATCTATTATTTTAAAAAAATTTATTATTTAACAATTTTATTTATTTTCTGAAAAAGAATTTTAAATTTCTGACAAATTAAGAATTTAATCTTTTGAATGCAGAAAAAATTGTATAGAGAGAGAGAGAGAGAGAGAGAGAGGATATTTATTTTTCTTTAATTTTTTGTTTGCAGGATAAATTTCGTACAACGCAAAAAAAAAATATAAATTAATAGAAATAAAGTTGAAATTTACTTTTTTTTATTCCTTTCCAGTTTTTCATGATGAAAGAGCTCTCGTAATCGTCTAGGCGACATCCGTCATTTTCGGACTCCATCTCACTGTTTCATTCTTCTCTCTAGTCGCTCTTTGAAATTCCAGTAGCGATTCGACCCCATAAGTAGCTCGGTGTCCCTGATGCCGTGTCGTCGCAACTCGTATACGTAATACCACTACTATACACGCTGTCTGCGATGTCATATTCGTTACAACATACTTACGTAGCTCGTGTAAACTTCCGATGCAGGCGTGTATATGTTTCGTCGGACGAATGTACACAGCGTTTCAGAGGAGAGAGTTGCAAAGATGTTGGATATCATAGTATTCTTAGATCAAAATAGAAAAAGAGAAAGAATGTCTAACACGAAGTCATGCTATGTACAACAGAGAGAGAATCGGTAAAATAGCACTGTTTTCTAGTCTTTTTATGATCTCTTCCTATTATTATCATAAATTGCTACTATATCATTCCATTTTCGTTTTTATTAACGTATTATCTTATCACTCTTGTTCTCGGATCTCCTTGTTTCTTTTTGCCTCGCATTTGTCTCTCTCTCTCTCTCTCTCTCTCTCTCTCTCATTTTCTTTTTCTCTTTCAACTAGTAACAGTCGACGCACGTCGATCCTCCACGAATGGTTGTGTCCTTTTGTTGTCGTCGTTTTTGCAAAGTTGCTTTGTTTTTGTTCTTTCAGCTGAAAATGCAAGAAGAGTCTGAAAGGAATCTATTCTGATGCCTATTACCATATACTGTAAGCGAGCATGCTTCAGTTTTGTTCTTTATATAATATTTTTCTTCATGCAGAAGAAAAAATCGTATTTTAGAAATTATAGTATTTTAGGAATAATCAACGTGATACTCGTCTGTATAAAATTAAAATGATGTTTTTTTTTAAATAAACGGTATAGTTATATTTTAAGTGAATAAAAAACGTATTTTTTATTAATACAAAAAAATTAATTTTGCTGCACAAAAAAATTGTTTTGAAAAGATAATAATATAATATTATATTAATATTTTATGACATGTATATATAATATTATAGTAAATATAACATTAATATACACGATAGCTATAATAATATACGATTTATATTTAAGAATTTTTTAGAAATAATATAAACGAAAGTTATAAGACAAATACTGACTGTGATGAATATTGTTGAAATTTTTTGTAAAAAAAAAATCTGTGAATTTGTATTGTAGAAATTTGGTACAAAATTTTTTAATCGATTGATCTGAATAGATCGAATCTGAAAATTTGCGATGCTCGGGAATTATCCTAGATGAGAAACGTTGATGAATAATAATCCACGCAGTCAACATGAAACGATTTATCCGATTTATCGATTCCGGTCGGCTAGCTGAGAGTTTTTTAAATAAATGCCGAAAGAGTCAACTTATTGCAAACGACGACGACGGCGACCGATATTTGATTTCCGTGCATATTTGCGCAGCCGGAATCCGCAATAGCTTACCCGATCAAATGGGAAGTCGAATGGCGTTGATCCTTTGGTTAGTCGATTGCTGCATCGGTATCGGATCTCGAATTACAATTCGAATCGGATCGCTGTGATATCGATTTTCGCTCAAGGGACAACTCTAAATTCATTATAGAAAAGCACCGAACGAGTATCTCAGAATAGGAACATCAATATTTCATTGCCTCAAGTAAATAGTAGGATAAAGGACAATCGCTTCGAGTATTAGAATGTCTCTTTTATCGGACGGATTTTTCTTTGGTCAATTCGGAATCAATTTTCTCTGAAATGAAACTGAGTTTTAGAAATGCAAGCAGAAAATAAAAAATATTCTATATTAGTAAATAATTAAATTTAATGGTAAATTGCACTTTTAGGACAATTATCTGTAACTTGAAATGATAATATAATAATAAATTAAATTAAATTAAATTTTAACAAGTTAAATTTAAATTATACGAATGGAATGTCGACATTTTATATCTTATTGTTATTTAGTTTATTTCAAGTTACCTTTAAGGGATAATTTAATTTTAGTTTTGATTCTTTTCAAAATTTTGTATCATATTAATTATGAAATTAAAATAAAGCTTACATTTCTAAGAAATATTATCACCGATCGAAAAATCTGTGAAATAAATCTCTGAAAATAATTAATAGTATCATGTTAGTTTCTAAAAAGAAAAACAACTTAAAAAATGAAACAGCTTCACAAGAAGAATGAAGGAGAGTATCCAATTGCTTAATGCAGCGGCAAAAGGTAGAAGACCGAAAATTGCGGCGTTAAGAGAAAGTCGTAATAACGGTGGCTTAAGGTTTCGCGAGTAGAAACCCTATCTCTTCGTTTCCCAGAGGATAGAAACGGAGGCTGTCCTGCCTGCTGACGTGCGTGCAGAGGACAGAGGTCGGGTGAGCGGAGGATGGGATCGATAACGCCGGAAACTGCGTGCTTCGAGAGGGTCCTCTCTCGCGTGTGTCCTCCCTCAGTGTCCCTTCTCCATCCTCTTGCCAACCCTCGAAACCCTCTGGAGAAAGAGGGGGACTTTGTTTCACGACGACGGAGTGGATTTCCGTTCGTCGGATAGCCGCTCGAAAATAATTGCGCGAACCTCCGGATTCCATGAGGGAACAATGTGCCGCAGCACTTCATCCTCCACCCCCATCTCCGCCACTCGCGTCGCCTTCTCTTCCTGCCACGTTTCCTACCTTCGTTTGCCCTTGCTATCTCCGACCGAATGTTATTCTGAAAGAGATGGCGAACGACGCAGAATGAGATAAGTACTCGTACGAGAGATTCAGTTGCGGTAGATAAATCATCCGGTCAACATACAGCTTGATAAGTTGAACTAAAAGCGTTACCTATTGTAATACGAACTTGTTGTGATTTGCTGCAGTTGGTATTAATCTCAAATTCTCAAGATTTCCTTTAACTGTGCAAGAATTTTTAGATTTAGGTTTTTAGATTTAATACTTATAATAAAATAATAAAAAAATTATTAGTCTGCTTAAGATTTTAGTAATGCGTTATATCTTAATTAATTTTTTTTAAATGTATTTTTAAATGTATTTTGTGATCTCTTTAATATAATAATAATAGTATTATTAAGTTTAGTCTTAATAACAATATTGTGAATTATAATTTTTGAAAATAAACATTGTCAAAAATTTTAGTATCTAATTGTGATAAATATAATAAATATCAAAGAAATTTTTTTTAATACTTAAATTTTAAGTAGATTATTATTAGGACAAAATATACATAACAAAAAAATAAATAATTTATACAAACAATTATTTAATTTTTTCTTTCGGCGTTTCATGACTATTTAATGATTTTTATAATAAAGTGAAAGAGAGAAATTAGGATACATAGTCTCCATTCTACGAATAATAGATTTATATTTGCGCGTCAACGAGATTTCAAATTTGATGGAATCATCGAACAATTATAGAAGACGGGGGAGGCGCGCTGACGTTATCGGACACATCTCAAAACACACTCGTCTTCTTCGAAAGCGGCATCAGGATTTTCGGCGGACCGCGAAATATGTCGGCATCGATTCAACGTGTCCAAAAATAATTTCTTCGGCGGATGGGAGACGCGTGATTCGTCGGCGGAAGCGCAACTTCTTAGATGTATACTCCGCAACGACGTACGTCACGTCACCAATCGCATAGTAAGAGGGAAAGAACGGAATTGCTACGATGAGACAGAGAACATTTATTTCTTATAAAACGTTATTCCCCTCCGATTTGCGCTGAGAGCCTCGAAGAAAGCTCTTTTGAAATCTGAGAACGTCGACGTCCCTGGGGATGATATGGTTTTCTCAGGAAAAGATCTCCTTCTGGACGGGGACGCTTCTATACGTGTTCACACGACCGAAACGCATCATAAGAAATACTTTGCGATTTGACGGTGCGAGCGAGGATGAAGTGAAAAACGGTGTGAAAAGCATAAGTGGCAAAATTAACAAATACTAGTAACGGCTCCAAATATTCTTGATAATCTATATTTATTCTGTATGATAAATTGAATTTGAAAGAGTCCGCACTGTGTTAGTCTTTTGTTGTTTGAAAAATTGTGTATGAATTTTATTATCAACTTAAATAAGAATAAATTGCGTATTTCTATAAAGTTGTCACTATTAATTTAGAAAGTGTGAGATAGCTTAGAGTGTTCTTTCTTTTTCTGAAGTTGAAGAGAGATGCTGATAAGATTCACTTCTTTTGAACAGATCGAAGTTAAGATCAAGGAATATATAGTTTTTACCTATTACGTTTATGTATTTTATAGAATATTGTGATTCATTTTAAAAGGACATTTAAAAAAGGACAAAAAGCGAAAGAAAAGAGGAAGCGTTCTTCTTTTAAAAGATGTTATTTTGAAACATATATGCTCTGAATCGTATATTTCTTTGCGCGCGCACATCTACACACATATACATACACATTTGTGAGGTTTAGTAGATAAATTTTCTTTATAGATGATCTCGATGTTCTCTGAATATATGTATCTCAAGATATTGGACAGTCGATCATAATCATTTTCGCCAGGTTCTCATCGTGTAGATAGACGCTTTCGTTTCAAGTCGGTGGGATATAATACCATTTGTCGAACTCCAGCATAGCGGTAGTCGTGAATTGGAAAATGTTTCAAAATTTATGAGCTCGGACCGAAAGGAACGATATGTGCAGGTTAGCCGACAAGAGCAGGCAGTATAATACCGACGAGAAATGATATCGGTATATACATATATCGAGAATAGCTCGAACGAATTATTTGATTATCCTCCGAGCTAAATAACGAGTGTTGAAAAAACGATAAAATATTTAAACGATTTCTTTATACACTAATACATATGAAAAAGTTTGAAAAGATGACACTCTGCGTAGGATTATTTATATTTTGTGCTTTGTTTCTCTTCAAATCAAATTATAGCTTTAAAAAATAAGACTAAATAGTAATTTAAAAATTAAGTACATTGTCATATACATTTGAAAAATTAATAAAATAAAAAAAATCAAGATTTTAAAATATTAAAAATTATAATATTTACTTAACACATAAAAATTTAATATTTACTTACGAATAGAGATATTATCAAGTATAACATTTGAAACTATAAAATATTGAGAAGTCACATCAAAGGATTTTTAGGATTTAATTAACATGAGTAAAATTTATTAAGTTCAGTATACATATATTACTGTAGATTTTATCTTTTTATTTAAAATTTTAAAATTATATTTAAAATTTAATCTTTTTTAACAACGTTTTAAAGCATTTTAATATATTGTTGACAAATGATATTATAATTGTAAAGATCAATGATCAAGCAAGAAAGCAAAGTTTCGCAGTTTTTTGACAGCATTAATATATACTTACGGATTTAAATTTTTTATTTATTCGATCAGCTTGAAGTTGGTGAGTCGGATTAAAGTTAAGCGGGTCGGTGAATCGACCAAACGGTGGATATGTTTTTTCGACGTCAGTCTGAAGCACCTGTTACACCATGTTAGGAAAGTTAGTCATCATAAACTTCTCTCCATCGCGCGATACAGTCGGTGTTTTCATAAAGCGTCAATAGTTTTGCAGTTTTGCGCTTATATCGCTCGCTGCGACGGAACTTGCAGAATCCCATAAGTTACAAGTCAATCACGTGGGAGTCAAGTTTTTCGATCGCACAGCGGGAAGCTGTCAATATATATATTATATGGCTGTCTTGAAAATAAGATCTTTTTGATATCTTCTTTGACTAACTTAAATAAATTTTTTTTCAATAAAAATTGAAACATCGTCATAAATTATTTTTGAGACGTTAAATTATAATAAATTGTATAAATATAATCTTTAGTACATAAGAAATTAAATCTTTAGTACATATATTATTAACAAAGAAAGTTCGTTCGAAATTGCTTGAAAAGAAAATTTTGCGACGCGTAAATCGTATTTATTGAAAAATCGAAGACAGTAATATTCTTCAGAAAATAAAATAGCCATAAAAGATTGATACAAATAAGAGAAAGAATCGTATATTCGAATTGAAGCGAATTTTGGTGCTTAATAATATTTGTATGTAAATTTTGAAATACATTTTTTAGTTATATAAATTCGTGCCGATTCGGTTTATTAGATTTGAGACAATAAGTTTATCAGAATTGAGCAATCATAAATTTAAACTGGAAATAATATCGTAAGTTACATTGATTATCAATTTAATAATGATACTAAGATTCGCCTTCGAGATCGAATATAGGATGGATATAAGATCGTTCTCTTTTGTTTGTATTATATTCATTTATCGATCCATTTTTCGACTTATTATCATAAAAGATTATTTATAGTAATGATTTTTTTGTATCCTTCATTTACGCTGAGCTGAAGAGAGATGTCAAGCATGTTGATGTCGTTAGTCCCAAGAGTGTAGTCACCACCGGAAGTCGCGCCTTCAGATGGTGGCAGAGTCACGAAAGTAGAAGTGACGAACCCTCCTTACTCGGCAATTTCAATTAAGCATCGAAGCTTTCACCGGCGAAGCACGCAATCTCACCTTCCTTTTAGCAATCGGTTGTCTTTCTCTCACTTTCATCTAGCTTATCCATGAGATTTAGAAAGAAAGTTTAGTAGAAAACGGGGATTTTACAGGATGTCGACAGTTGCTAATTAAGATTAATTACACACATTCTATCGTAATTAGTCATAATCAAGTTTTAGTTTCATTAATTTGACATCGATAAATTTTCAATATCAGTTTATCGCAAAATAAACACATCTCGCGTCCTTGTTGAATAGCTTTATGTATAATCATATTAAATTGATTTAAAGATACAATTCGGGTAAATGTGAAACGATTAAAATGAAATAAACGATTAACATGAAATGGTATAATGGAAGAAAACAACACGAAAATAAAATGAATAAATAATATTATCGTGTACACGTGTATATTATGAGTATATATATATATATATATATATATATATATATATATATATATATATTATAAATATATTATTCGCAGTATCGTTTTGTTTGACGTCAGTTCTGAACCACTCAAAGTAGTGACAATTTAAAGATGATAATTTATGACGTAAACAATGTTTTAAACGGGTTCTCAGGAGATAAAGACATAATGAAGTGAAGATTACAATGTTGAGGTAAATGCTAAGAAAGCACAGTTGGAAATTGCGAAAGTTTTACCACATTCTCTGAATAATGTATTCTTCACACTAATTATGAGAATACATTGCTAGTTTTTTTCGGATGAGACAAATTGCAGACAAAATATTAATGTGTAATACAATTTTATTTCTATTGAAATTGTTTCTATTGATTGATTTCTACTGAGTTTTTATTTTCATCAATTTCTTATTTTGATTTGTCTTTCATCACATCTTATTGAAACCGATTAATTTTTTATTAAGTCTCTCACAAAAATCATTGTAAAATAATTTTTTCTTTTATTTATTTATATAAAATGTTTTTTTTAGTTTTATTTAATTTTGCATTCTTATAGTATTAAATAATATAGTATTAAATAATATAGTATTAAATAATAAATTTTGTTTTTATATAAATGAATGAAATCGTATTGAAGATGATATCGAAGAAATATTGTTTTTCCGAGAATTAAATTAGCATAATTTCTTTAACATTCGATTTTCAAAAAGCAAAGAATTGTTTGCTCTGTGGCGCCGATGTTATGATGACATTTAGAGCGTCGAGTTCCCGCTCTCTACCCTGCTTCTTCTACGTTAGCTTGGACGGATGGCTCTTCATTGAACGTCGTTGTCTTCGTTGTCGTCGTCTTCATCGCCGTAGCCGTCGTCGTTGTCGTCGTCGACGTCAACGTAGACGTCGGCGCGGCCGTCAAAGGTCGTCACGGTATAAATACCTCTGGCGCCGCCGTCGTCCCGATTTCTCCCCCTTTTGACTCCTCCTCGCCCTCTCGACTCTTACACCAGCCTAAATCTTCCCCCTTTCGTTTACGGTTCTCTTCCATCCTCCGCTTCGCCACTTTCGAAATTTCCAGAGACATCTTTAACTAGATCAAGTCGGAGAAGACGAAATTAGATGTAAAAATAAAATACGAAAGATAAAAAAGAGAATATGAATTTCCTCTCGGAGAACTGCACAGATTCGTATGTTTGAGGGCAAAGTTGAGTAGCTCTACGAGCTTTTGCACATTATTGAAGTTCAGCCAGGCAAGCTCGAGCGACGAAAATTCGTCGAGACTCCCTGGCGGGATGGCGAGACGTTGATAGATCGTTCACTGTTGTCGTGGAGCGAAACGCATCCGGTCTTCATACTCGGTGGATAAAGCCAAGTTCGATATCAAACAAGATTGATACGATGTACAAGGTGAAACGTCGGAAAATACGTCTCTATAAAAAAATCTCAAACTCAGAGAGTATTACCGCAAATGTTAAATGACATATAGGATACGTGTTATGCAAATCGTGATAAAAAATGCGCCTTTTTAATATGAACTTAATTTTTTCAGCGTCTTTTAGCTTTAAAAATCTTGATTGTCAAATAAAAATGCATTCAAAAAATTCTTGAATATTAAAATCATTAAATAACCACGACTTGGGGTTATTGAAATATTACTGACGCTTAATTAATATCCAGTGCACTGAAATATCGATACTTTTGCTTTGAAATATGTTTATAATCTTCTGTAGAGCTTGGCTTCCATTATCTCTAGTGCCACGAAAGTGCGTGACTTTCGAGACGCCCCGAAGCTATCCTGATAATACCATTAATGCCTATCGTTCTGCACATTAACTATATCATCAAACAATGGAATAACCAACAAAAGCTTGGTAAAGTCAAAGTCTCTCAAATTTCTATTTCAAATTTCTTTTTCTCTGATCGAGGGAGATCATCAATTTGCAATAAAAAAAATGCGATGTCTATATCGCGTATTTATCAATGCTACGAGCTACTTATCGATGTGATCGATATAATTAAGTAACCATACCAACATCAGCCGATGTCGTCGGTTTATCTTATCTCTACCTCATGGTCGACTTAGAATTTCGATCTGTAATCAAGCACGTATCAGGCATATGATCGAGTAACATTCTTGATATTGCTTATGATCGATTTAACATTCTTGGAACACATGAGATAAATTACATTTATCGCTCGGTTATTGATGTAGAAAGTTAAAGAGATTTCTCAAAGATATTTTCGAAGCATTCAATATCCTACGAAAAATTCTTTGCAATTACAATTTGTTGAGATATCACTGCAAACCAATAAACTTATTATTATAGTGGCAAAGTTATAGAAAATTCAACTAGAATTCATTTTTGATCGAAAAATATTTTTGATCGAATTTATTATTTATATTAATAAACGTAAGATAATATTAAAATATAATGTCAGATTAATAGCGAGCTAATTAAGTTGTTTTAATGGTTATTTATTTCAAATTTTCTCTTTGTTATTATTACACAATTTCTCGATCTTATTTAAATGTATATATGCTGAGAGAAAAATTAATGATATTTGTGATTGCATAATAAAATAATTATGATTATTTTTTTTAGTAATTTTAGTAATGCTATAATGTTAGTAATAATAATTATATTTATATACGTATAATTATTATTATATATGTATAATTATTATTAGAATATACATTATTAGAATACAGTACAAAATATTAGAATACAAAAACTTTTCTCTCAGAGTACATTGCGTTAATATATCCAAAGTTAATGGTAACAATACTGTATATCTAAAGCTTCTTGACTAACTGTAGACACGAGGGAAAATAAAAGCCGCACCTGCTGCTGGAAAAGGACTCTTGGGAAAAATGACATGCTGGTTAAAGATTTCAAGAGTCGTTCCGTCCCCATGTTGCAGACGCGGACTGGTAATCCACCAATCGAACGAAGTTAAATTGGCGAGTGTCAAATTCAGATTAGGATGAGGAAGTTTTTCTTTTCTTTTATATCTTAGGACGCATCCTATTTTCCTTGGAAAAGCGAAACGGGTGAAAGAGACTATTGGCTACGACACCGCGTGTCGATAATGCGAGAAGTTCCATGTTCCGATGTTTCCTCAGCGAAAAGAATATCATCCTGTTTTCGTACAGGTGAAGGAAAAGTATTTTGTTTTCTATCTCAGTGCGACTTTTACACGATTTTCGAAGTACTGAAATGTCTTAGTCATCAGAAGAAGGTTTGTTAAAGAGTTCGAGAAAACATTTTCGATAAAAGAACTCAATATTTGTGAAAATGCAACTAACCGCAAAATTTTCTCGATAGAAAAAGTTAGGTGAGTTGTAGAGAGAATGTTTCTATGAGAATTATGTGAAAGTATTATATAAAAAATCGCGCACAGTGAGGTTTGTCAAATGTAGAATTTATGCTATATTTACGACTGGAAATATTTTTATTAAATTGCAATTCTTAGGAAATTTTTAAGAAAGATTATTTGATACTCTGAAGAATACAATCTATCATTTTCTTTGAAAATGAAAGACTTGAAAAAAGAAAGACTAGACATACAGTGCTCTGAACATATATATAGTCGAAATGCTATCGCAGTTGAGAAATATGAGATTTGTCAATGGAAAATGTGATTGTATTATATATAGATGGGATCCGCAAAACCAAACATCTAAAGAAAGATTTTATAAAATTCCGAGCTCTGTCAATATCTATCAATAAAATTTATACGATCTTATTCTAGTTCTTATATTTTGCTTATAGGTACTCGACTCGATTTACTGCCGCATCCTATTTAAGATCTCCAAATCTAAAATTTTTAAGAATGCGGATAAAAATTTATCGAGATATCTTATTTGTTTCTAATAATAAAAGAAAGATTATTCTAGAAGAAACGGCGATACTGTAATGCATAAACATTGTCTAATAGAAATATTTTACTTTTAATTAAGTGAAAGATATTAGCGTACCTCGTTTTCCTTTCAATTTCTAACAGAAACTTCAAAGAGTGATTGAATGGTAATTAGTGTGTTATAACGACTATGATTTCGAAATAATCAGTTTGATGTTATGCTTGGTAAGAGTTCACGTTTATCTCGTTAGTGTGATAACTTTGAGGAAATACTAATAAAATCTTTTTTTAAATGTTAATTAAATTCTTAATATTATCTAGTTAGAATTATGCATTATTTACTAATAAATTTCAAATTTTTATCTTTGAAATTTTACATTTTATTTCAGATAATATTCTACATATGGTTTACATACAAATTTTACTTAGAATTATGTATACATATTTATTAATAAATTTTTTCTTTTAACTAAAATGATACTGTGATAAATATGCATATGACGATTAACTACAACTCATTGCAAATTTTAACGCGGTTTTTTTTAGTTAAAATTTTTTTTAATTTAAATGCATCCAAATCGATTTATTTCATAGCGAACTTTTGTAAAAAGAATTTATTTATTTGAGATTTGAGTAAAAATATATAATATGAAAAATAAAACGAAAATAATTTTGAAAAGCGCGATAAGTCGTAAAATAATCGAGAGAAGTCTCTTGAAGATTTACATGATCAGAGTTTAGAAACGCTCTGAAAATGTGCGAAAGGAATCCCATTCGTGAATTTCATGACATTGCATTCTCGTCGCTGTTAATTTCTGATCGTTATCTACGAAATGGCGAGAAGAGACTCGTCCTCGCGAGAGAACTCAGCTACCAACGACCACGTGGCCGGTCGGATATTTATGATGCGACGCGGAGCATGTAGTAACTGCACGTGTTGACGAGCTTGCGCTTTTCGCCGATCTTAATGTGTCGGCTTTTACTACATCGACTGTCGTACCGCTCGTAACGATGCATCGCACGGTGCATACACTAATGACCGGGATTGCGTCATCGAATGGCGCCATTAGCTTCGCCGCACTTCGATTTCCTAATGCGTATGGGATGACTTATGAATAGCCACCGACATTTGCATCTTATCGCAATAAAACTGGCAAAACCTTCTCGTGAATGTAAAGCGGTGTCTTTGCCAACCTTCCGGTGATTTGTGAAAAAGCAGAAAAAGCTCTCAAGCAAAGTATGTTTTTGTCATCAGGTCAAATAAAATTTTGTAGAATTGATTTGTGCTGATATTACAAACAAAACGTATGTTTACCTTTTATTCGAATCTCTTAACTTTGACATATGGCTGTGTGATTAATAGATATACTATCTAAGATTGTATTGAACTTTAATTTAATTATATTGAGACACGTTTATTTTTAACAGTATTTAATTTAGGGGATTAAACTTTTTGTTGCAATAACGCTGTTATAATTAAAATAAATAATTTGTACTAAAAAAAATTGTAAAACTTCTTAGGATTTATTTGTGGAATTTTGTAGTAAGTTTTTTAAAAATGAAAACTCAAACGAAACGAGATTTTTTCATGAGGTTGTTAAAAAAGAATTCCGTTGAAAAGTTAGAAAATGGCGTTTGGACTTAGCTGTTTAAAAACTGCTTGA
Source organism: Atta cephalotes (assembly GCF_000143395.1). Lineage (NCBI taxonomy): Eukaryota > Metazoa > Arthropoda > Insecta > Hymenoptera > Formicidae > Atta > Atta cephalotes. Next base: position 3,427,556 of record NW_012130087.1, read on the forward strand.
GAAAAGTGTAGGTCTTTGTCAAAGTTTTCGTGGAATATCGTTATTTCTCTGGTTTTACAGTTCTCGGTAACGTGTTCAAGCGAAGCGCAAATGTTGAAGTCACTTTTCAAGATAATATGAGTAAATTCATCAGGTAATATGAATAAATTCAGGCAATCCATATGATTTTAAGCAACGCGTTTATATAATACGGGAATAAATTCAGTTAATACTCGCGAGAAGTAAGTTATGAATGTCTTCGTGGGAGAGAAATCTGATGTTCCTAATTCACTTAATTCGTTAGGGATTAATTATGAATCGGATTGGGCAACGGAATATAATGTCAGTGCTTGTACATCAAAGTCGAGGAAAGTTTGCGGAGAATTCACGTGGGACACGAAGTTAACGAAACATTTCCATAGTTACAAATAGGAGGATACCTTGTTGAATCGGCGCAGCCTTTCTATCGCCGGCTATAGCAGTGACATCAACTACAACACCAAATGAATTTAATTAATACGAATGTTGTCAAAGGAAAGCATTCGAGATAATAATACTAATAACAGTATGCGCGGCATGATTTACAAACGAATGATCTGTAAAATATTTGGATATTTAATACGAGGTATTTCAAACTTAATTTATATTTTATTATATATATATATATATACATATACGAATTTTTTATATAATTTAAATGTTTTTAATTTAAATTAAAATTTTTATTAAATTTATCTTATTTTCATTAATTTTAATTTGATTTATTTTATTTTAATTTATTTAATTTATATATTTTGACGTAAACGCAGTAGATTTACATAATATAACTACATAATATAACTGTTTGTTCAATTTTATTTCAGTATTCAATAACATTTTAATGGATTATTTGGAAGATATGTTTTATTAAATAGTCTTATTAGCTGAAAACTTCACTCTTTTGAATCTTTTACCTCATTAAGTAAATAGAAAATATGAATTGTTGATTTTTCTAATATCTAATTATAAAACAAAGTATGAGACAAATTGTATACATAATCGAAGAGCTTATCATTATAAACTATTTCCAGTCCGTATTTTTAAGAAAGTATAAATTACGTTTTGATAATTTTATTATAAGCTTTTCAAAGATTTGTATCGCTTAATCTCTATGTTTTTTTTTATTTAAAGTGCTTTGGAAATAAGCACTACCAATTATATCCTCGGGGATAGTCAAAGATAATTTATCTCTCACGCGGAATTTCTTTTTTCACGCTTTTTTGACGCTTCCTTCACGTTGTAAAACTTGCCATGTAACTTGTTTTAAATCAGTGGCAAGGAAACTTGCACGTTTAAGAATTAAGAGTAATATAGCGAGCAGTGTGCGCTTCAAAAACTTCTCTAATTTCGTTTTCTTTGTTTCAGGGATCTCTGACCCAGGTGGTCATCTTCTTGTCGGGTGAGTCTTCAAACATTTCTCGAATTCTTATATGAAGTTACTCCTCGTAGAGGATTGCTTTTAGAGAAGATTCCAGGGATTCGTGCAAAAAAATTTTTTTTTTTATAAAACTGCGAGTGTTTATAATGCATATCTGTAACTAATGTAAGGCTATTACAGTCAGGAAATATTCTAACGCGATTGTTTAACATAAATTAAAATTTTTACATTTCAAATAATAAATACTTTCACACATTATAACATGAACGCTGTTAAAATGAAAAATTTCTCGAAGCACGGATCTAGTTTTATTTGTCGACAAACATGCTCTTTAAAAATGAATCAGTGATTTCAATGCCATATTTATCACAGATGTAATCATCAACGAATGTTTATTGTTTTTCAGGAATAATACACTGATTCAATTTTAGAGAGTGAAAAAGATCTGTTATCTCTAAATTTTGCTATTGCGTTTTTCTTCGCACGTATATACTTCCAAATAAGCGGTGAGTTTCGACCGAAATTAATAACCGCCAACCTACATCTATTAGAATGGATATATATGCGTACATGCATACGCAATAGCTTATCGATCGTATGTACGATATGATCGAGATGCTTCTTGACGAATCCTCTCAGAGGATAAGCTTATAGATATCAGCTTTGTAGGTGAAAGGATCGATCGACTCGTTTGCATCAGTTTGAAGTGACAGGCCAATCATCCGTTACAACAGGGTTTTGCGAGTACTCGTGATCAATACTGTGGACAATTAATTGATTCAAATATATCTGAATGTGTCGAGCAATATTTGAGTAGAGGCAACACGAAAATTTTATATATTTATCACAACATACTTTTTCGATTATATATTAGGAGAAATATTACAATTTTTAATGCAGTAAATATATTAATAACTTTATATTTCTTAAATAAAACAAATTTATATGTTTGGAAATAATTTTGGAAAATATTGAAAAAAAGAGAATCGCTTTTAAATAGGTACATTAAATAGGTTCTAGTATAAAACGAAAAGGATTATTTTAAAATATTTGAAATAATTTCATATGGTTGAATGTTAAATGATTTGATGACAGATATAAATGTATTTTCTTGCTTATAATTTATAAGAATATCTGTATACGGCACAGTTTTTCTTGCTATGGTTTAGGCTGCATTAATGGAATCATGCAAAAAGCTGAAATATCTTGTTTTTTGGTCGAATATTCAAATGAAGAGTGGAGTGGCAGTCTGGCAGTTTAATCACGCACGTACACAGTTCATTAGGCTGTTTGACTTACGAGCTTGATTAATTGCCAAGCTCAGAGAATATACGATAGTCGTTGCCAAATTTTTTTCGGACAATTCATTTCGCTTTCCTCAGGTTTCTTAATCTTTCCCGAATGACTAAGCGTTTTTGAAAACCTGGACGAGAAACATCAATAATATTTATTTTATAATTGTTACTTATAAAAATATGGATGTACTTAAAAATGTAAAATTTTCATTAAATCTAAAGATAAATTATAAAAGAGATTTTTCATAAGTTTTACAAGTTATGTGAAATATAATCTTAAAAGATTATATTTGAAACATGACATAGATTTATTTCTCCGACATAAATTAATTATCGCGACTTGACTGGACTAATATAACTAGGGTGCCTTTGAAAATCTAATAATTATCTTAGACTTCTTACTTGTTCGAACGGTGAAAGATCGAATTACGACTTTGCGTGTTCCACAAACAATGTGGCGAGATTATTAAAGTAGGTCATCGACCGCGAGTTTATACCTTATCCATTTTATGATTCGTACATATTTATCGTTCTATTCAGCTCTTGTCGGTATAATATGGTACTAATCGAACGAGCGATTTTAAAGATGTTATATAAAGAATTTAAAAAAAAATGTGCTCTAAATATTTAGCACTTCTTGGAAATTACGCCACATTTTAATCATTTTATTTAATCAATAATTGATTATAAAGTAATCATAATACATGCTATCAATTTTCAGCTAATTAGTTATAAATTATTAAATTAATAATATTATTCGCGATTTGTACGCGATACAGTGACATTTGTAATATCTCATTATATGCGCAAATTAATCTCAGTGAAAATTTATCTATAATTAATTATAGAGCCATCGCTCAAGGAGACAAACCGCTATTTATATAATTAAACCATGAAAATGATCGTCTTGAAAGGGTTAATATGGCGTACAGGTAAATGATGGGTTTGCATAGACTCCGTATAATTGCCAATGTTCAGAAGCTGCCTGCCCAGCGTCGGCTGACATTATCCCTCGTTAAGGCTCAGCGACTTCTCCAGAAAGGGTAGAAAGAGCGAATGCCTTGGATAATGTCGGCAAGGCGTAATTATAAGCATAACCCTTTCGAGAATTAACAGTTTCGCAAGAGACTTTAAAGTTTACTCGCACGTAGCTCGTTGACTATAATGTTATTAAAGGCGTAATTGTTGTGAGTTTTGAAACTTTCCAATATTACTTTTTCACTCTATCTTTTTAATATCTTCTTGGTCTTTTTTTTTTGCTTTTATGGAAAAATATATTTATTTTTTAAGCACTCAATTTAAATTTATTGTAATTATTTTTCTACTTTTGCGAATTTTGATTAATAGTTTTATAGATCCAAAATTCAAAGAAATAGTTCAGAAAACTGTCTTTTAATTACGAGAATTTATTTAGGTAATGATTGTTCATTTAATAAGTTAATAACGAGATATCGCAGATGGATAAGAAATGAATTGTGATTTGGCTTTGTAATGTGTGAAATAATAATCGGAGCACATCGAACCCGGACGTCGAGATCAACATTACGACGTTCTTCTCTCATCTATAAAACATCGTTGTCGATCATTCTATCGCCGTTGGATTTTTCTTGCTCGTCATAACTGTTCGATAAATCGAATCGCGAGCCACTAGGAATTACTTTGTCGTCTTGTCCTTCTTTTACTTCTCGTCTGAGAATCTTCATTCATTCCACGGAAATGGAGACGCGTTTGGCAGGAACGAGATTAAAGAGCGTTCTTGGCAAGAGGGGGAGAAAAAGAGAGAAAGAGTTTCTTGATACTTCCTGGCGAACGATGGCGATGAATTTCATCGTTGTCAAAATGGGAGTTAGAATCAGGAAGAAGAAGAATGGACATCAGGGCAAGCGGAGGTGAAGGAGTCACCGGGGACTAGAATTCCGCAGAGCTGCGATACGTGTAGGAACGACCCTATGATCAAGAAACCGTGCAGTAGGATTCCTTGCTGATGCAACCCTCGGCGACGATGGATGCCAGTAAATTGCTGACCTTTTTCCCAAATATCATCCTTCTTTTCTCTGCTCTGTACGCCGCCATTGTCGAGTGCAATTTTCTTGAGAAATCCCCGATCTACTCGGTTTTTCTCAGTTTTTCTCGAGTTTCCTTGTACCGCGATGCGATTTATCGTTATACGTCGCGGCAAACCTGTCAATATTTGGAATGTATCGCGGTTATTATATTGATTCTCTGAAAGTATATACAGCAGTATCTTTTCGCGTAAAAGGAAAGTCGTGAGCGAACGATGGGATAAAAACGGCGTATGCGACTAGTATGTGAAAATTTCTGTGGAATATTCATGTCGTTGTATAATAACAGAGCGCCGCGAAATACATCGATGACTGTTATAAATTTGAAGCTGATACAGGATTCGGTATTTTATAGTCGCATCTTTATTTTATAGTTATGAAAAAAAATAATGATTATTACACTGAAAAAAATTTCTGGTTAAAAATCAGAATTTTCTGATTAAATTTAGAATTCTAGTTGAAATAACTAGAATTCTAGTTAATATAATATTTCTAGTAAAAATCTATCAGAATTCTCATTTTTACCAGAAAATAATTATATCAATCAGAATTCTAGCTATTTTAATTAGAATTCTAGCAAATTTAATTAAAAAATTCTGATTCGTCCATTTTCTATCAGAATTACTATTATATTTAATCCAACCAGACTATTTTTTTCTCAGTGTAAGGAAACTTTGGAAATACATGAATGTAAGCTTTGAGAGGGAATTTTAATTTCACATTGGCGAAATGTAAAGTAACAAGAAACTGAAGTTTATAAAGTGAAGGAAATATACGGTAAGATTTGCAAATCAAAATTGATGAAGAATCTAAAATTTTCTTTCTAAATGATTCGTTCAAGTTTTCAGTGCAGCAGAGGCGTAGCGTTCTTCAGATATTAATATTTTTTCGAATGTAATATGAGTAATGATAAGTTATGAAAGTTCCGGCCATAAAACGCGTTTCGCCGTTAGGCCTGCACGGTTCATCGACTTTCACGACTGATCACTCTCTTTGCTCCTCCGGACGCCACAACAAATCAATATCTATCCACGGTTTCCCGTCCTGCTTTTGCCGGCCTTTACCCTCTCTTTCCGGTCTCTACCCTCTTTTTCCGGCTTGTACCGATGGGCACGTGTTCAATATGTCTATGCAATCTACATGCATGATTTTACAGTACCAAGCTTGGTTCCAATCTATCATCTATTTGACGCGATCGTGTCAGATGCAGGAACTAACAAAAAAATTAAAGCGACAGTTGTAAAATCTATTATTGTTTTTATTTAATCTAAATTTAAATCTATTATCGCGATTATATATTATAGATATTTTATTTTCTGTGATATTATTATACAGTATATTTTAGATATTTATTGATTTTTAATAATGTAAAACAGAATAAAAAAGGTCAAGCTTCCTATTATCTCTAAAAAACTATTTTGCTGTTTAGAAATTTCCTGAAAAATTATATACTATGCGCTTTTGTAATTCTCGAAAGTTAATGAGTGCTTCTCAAATTTATTTATTGACTATAATGTTTTTTAACATGAGATTAACGTATCTCCTCTTTTTAAATGTATTTACTTCAAAACATTGAAGTATTGGCTTTTTTATTAATTTATTTATTTCGCGAAAATTTTATATATTGTCTCTCATCCTAATTTCTTTTGATGCACTTTATTTAATGATGATAACACCATTGTATAATCGATATTTCACACGAATTTTTATTGGACTTCGATTCTATCTTCTTGATAAAATCACGTAATATTGGAATGGACATGAAATAAATATCGGACGAAATAAAACGCGAAAGAGAAGTCAATGATAGGATTGTGAAACGTGCTATTTCATGGAGGGTAAAGGAAAGGATGAAGAATCATGATGGTTTCATTTCCGGTGTGGGAAGCTTTTCTCGGCGATTTCTCAGGGAAAACGTCGACAAAAGGGATGATAACCAAAATGGCTGCTCTTACGTACTTGGGACGCTATTTAGAGAATACCTAGGAGGGACACAAAAGAGACGCATGAGGCTCGATGAGCGTGAAGAATGCAATTTCAAAATTCTTAAATGGAACAATGGTGGAAATCATATCCTACATGAGACATTCATTGTGTATAGTGTATATCATCAAGTTATTTTCCTCTTAGTATGGAGTTAATTTTGTTTAAAAAAAAAAAAGTTTGAAGAAACGAGAGATTACCTATAAAATAGGATAAATTCTGAAAATGTTCAGTAAATTTTACGTAATACGTTCCATTTGAATTTTCTCTCAGAAAAAGTAACATCTTTTTTATATCTCTTCATTTACATTTATTTCTTCTTCTTTTTCTTTTTATGAGATTTGTTATCCTTGTAGCGATAATTGTAAAAGACTCTCTGTTATTCTACTATACGAAGTGGAAAGGACTATGATTACAGGATCTTTTAGAATAATTTAGCAAGATATCTCACATGGAATGCCACTCCCATATGGCTATATGCGCGCGCGCGCGCGCGAGAGAGAGAGAGAGAGAGAGAGAGAGAGAGAGAGAGAACTAGATAGCGAAATAGATATGAGGAGAAAGATGCTTGTAGGTAATTTCGGCGAATCGTTCTTACATCCATTTATCCTTTCCTCACTTATTCTATACCTTTCTCACGAAGAATATCTACCTCATAGTTGCTTCTCTTCCCTATCGAGTCGTTATTTTCCCTGCCGGAACTGCGAAAACAACCGAGTCACGACATACAACGCAATTCATGCAATGTAATTGGCAAGATCGTTTGATTCATCAAATTTTACGATAATTCTTATTAATTATAAAATCGTATTAAATGTTTATATAAAAATTAGTATTAAAAGGAGTATATGTTATCAATTTGAAATGAATAAATTGGAGAAAATCAGAATAAATAAAGAAAGAGCTTGATTTGTGCGGTTACATAGAATTAGTTAAAATTGATTGAGAACAGTCGAAACGAGATATGAGATGTGTCGTTGATTGAAATACATCACTAATATCGAATACGCATATATTAATAAAATAGATTTAATTAAGTTTAGTTAGCTTTAATTTTTTAATTATAAAAAACTTATTCATGCAGCTCTCTTTCTCTCTCTCTCATTTCCATATTTTAATACATCGTTACAATAGACTATAATCTGATATTTAAAATTTAAATATCAAATTATAGTCTATTTTTTGATGTTATATTTCTTATATTCTTTCTGTATATTCTTACATTTAGCACGGAATACGTTTTAACATCAAATCCTAATAGTCTTGGTATCAGTTAAAACTGGGATCAGACGATACTTAAGTGTTAAATGAGACAGCAAATGAGAGTGAGAATACGAAACTTGTCTTTCGCATTTTAGTGTCTTCATCTTTTGCTTTTCCTTCGTTCGTTACCTGCTCTCGAAATGTGCCTTAAAATCGATTCGTCTCGATATCTCTTTTATTCGGTCCATTCGAAATAAATATGTTTGCGCGCGCGCGCGTGTGTGTGTGTGAGAGAGAGAGAGAGAGAGAGAGAGAGAGAGAGAGAGAGAGAGAGAAGAGGCAGACAAAAAAAAACAGCTAAAAGTATTCATTCCTTAATCCGTCTTTACGTTCGCGATAAAGGGCCATAAGACAGTTTTATGACAAGCTAAATTCGCACAAATTGTCTGAACTTTGCGTTTTCGGCTTCGTACTATTGCCGTTTTACATCTTCATTTCTCACACAAGCGTTATAAAAGATGGTTGAACTATAACTCACCTTTTACAGCACGTCCTTGAAATGTATACTTGATTAGATAATATCAGATCGAAGACTGTCGAGATAAACTCTTGCGATAATAGAAATATTTAATTATTTATATATATAATTAATCGAGGTTCTTAGCATTTCGATAGCAAGAAAAAATTAATGCATTTACAAGAGAAAAATATGGAGATTATACGTAGACTATATTAACAATACTTTTTATTCTCATTCTGCATTTCAATTCAATTAAATTAATATTTAATTACAAAAGTTTAAATTGTTTATGCTCCACAAAAATGTAAAAATGTTTCTCTTTATGTTTATTTTTTGCATCTCATTTATCATAATTATCAGTAATTTTTTCGCTTTTATTGCTTTTATTTGCATTCTAGTTTTAATGAAATTATGGAAATTTAAGATTACCTACTTTGCGTATTGACATTTCATAAAATTTATTGAAATTTACCTTTTTGTCTTGTTACATGAAAATGAACATAAATCGAGAGTTTGATAGAACAAAATGCGCTTCTTTTTTTTGTTTAATTTATCACTCTTTATCGGTAGTTTAAAAATAGTAGGACAGTCGGTGAGTAATACAGAATCGATGACAATATCATGATTCACTCAACTCACCTGTGAACGATATCTAATTAGTTGCTTCCGCGTAAAATTGCAGTAAGTTATGAGGTGCAGTACGTTACGAGACTACGATATTGTTAAACACGTTAGAGTCTGTGCGTTTCACCAGTTTTCCTCTTCCATTTTCTCAGTACGAGATGACAGTTTCAGAAATGAACGTAGTCTTTGGCGGTCTTTGATGTCAAAGGATCTGCTTTTAACGACCCGACAATGTGCGCTAACTTGTAAAAACCTCAGGTATGATAATTAAGCATTAAGCTCAAAACGAAAATTGACGTTCGAGGTGGCAAAAAGGACTTTCTGTTTCGCAAAAGCAGTAATGAGACACTTGTAAAACTAGCAGAAGCGGAAGTTAAATGTTCAGCGCAGATATTCGTTCTTCGAGATATTTGTTGGTACTGTTTGCCGCAATCTCACAGAAGAATGCAAATTGATGCGAAGCTCGTCTACCAACAACTGATTTGAAATGCAATTTTTAGTTAGGAAAATTCAGAAACTCTTCGTTCTCGGAAAGAGCGAGCTGCGGTCTCAGATGGTAAAACTGGATGGTACTTTACCACATGATAATCTCAAGATTATCATTTTTCTTGAGGAAAAGAAATTTCATCGATCGTACGATCGTGGCAACTATAAAAGAAAAGCGGATGATGCTGCAATATGAAGTAATTTAAAATTCTGCTGTTATTTTGTCACGAGACGACGACACCTGGCGTTTTCGATTTAAAACGTAAAATACATTTAAAATACAATTTTTCGATAAATTGACTTTCACAGCGAGCGATTAATTTTTTAATTGATAAAATTCGGCCGAGCAAATATTATTATATTCTCGGGTAACGGAGAAAAATGAAACTTTCAAGTCTGTTAAGTCGGGAGAAAAAGATTTAGACGATCGCGTATCTCGCAAGAGAATTTGCGCGGAGAATTCGAAGGAAAACAACGAAGGACAGAAGTTTTAAGGGGTTGTGGATATATGTAAACAGGTGTGCCAAGGGATGTACGCCATCTGCGTATTAAGAACCACGGCATCTTCTTGAATTACAATGTAGGAGGGATGCGTACGTGGCATACCCGAACACACTTATTTCTGTAATCTCGTATGCTCATGCTGAGGGATTTGACGAGAGAGATGATTTATGAAAAGCACCGTAATAACTTCTTAATGGACGCCTATCGTGCCGGTCGCTATTAGTCAGCAAAAGGTACAGCAAAACTACTTGGCAAAAATACAGCAAAACTTTCTGCGATCCTTCACTCTGCGCTGATTTGCTTTTAAGGTATTCTTTTTTTATTAAAATAAGTTTATTTAATCTTTATTCATCTTAATGATTAATTTCGCGAGACGTTATTAAAATCTGCGATTGGATATGGAAATCTGCGATTTTTAACGACCTGGTTTATATTCATGGGAATCATTTTTATTTCATTTTTTATAATATTAACGCAAATAATATAATAATATTAACGTAGACTTTATCAAAATGATTGTAACATATCAACTTTTGTTTGAATAAAACTTTTTAAATAATTAACTTTTTGTAAATTTCAAAAATATTTTTAAGCCATCGTATGCTCTCTACGTGTCCAAACACGAATATTTTTTTCATTTTTATTTTTCGTTATTTCTTTTAATGTCGTGTATATTAACTGTCTTTCGGCGATATGCAGCGTAGGCAGCACTGAAATGGCCGACGAAAACTACTTCCAACTGCACTGGGGCAATTTTGTTCGAGAATCGATTCCATATCGACGGCTTGTTTGCACTATATACACGATGTCCCGTACACGATCGCGTAATCAATCCCAGCGAGACGGCAACGATGCGCTCGCATGGTGTGTTATTTGAATGCCAACTCTGTCTGCATAACCACAACGTGCATGTTGCAGACTAAATTTTCATTCCCGCGGTAATCCTCGCGCCCAGTGGCACGTGATCGAGTGCAAGAAATGATTTAATATCCAAGACTTATGCAAGACTTGCTGCGTGTCTGGAGCGCACTGTTAATACGACATCCCATATGTCATGCAACAGTTCATGCCATTGATTAATATATGTTGATTAAAATAACGGTATTAACGTCGAAACGAAATTACTCTGATTAAATATTTTAAACATCGGATATCCCAGAAACACTCTGCTTTTATACATTTTTTGTTCAATTTACAATCATTAAAATAATTTGCTAAAATTTGCATTTAAACAACTTTTTAAAATAATTATTATTGACTTTGAAAGACTTATATCACGATTTTATCAATTGTTTTTATTATTTTGTACTCGTGTATTCAGGAATTTTATAATCTCCAGTGTGAAAAGATCTATAAGTAGGTTTACAGATCTTCGAGATCTTCGTTAAGAAGGAGTTTGAAATTTTGCTAAATTATAATTGAAAAAAAGAAGAAACATAAGCTAAGAGACTTGTGTGATAATCTTCATAGAATTTTTTTGCATTTAACGACGTTAAAAGTTCAGTGTGATTTTCTCGCAGTGGACTAATAATAGACAACGCGTTTTAAATGACTGTCCTTTTTTTTTGGTCGTTCGAATTAAGCCTCGCACGAGTTGGATCTGTAAGTACATGCGAAACATGTGTCGCGATCGAACGTTTTTAGCCGTCTAACGCACGTATCTCAGAGCCAGAGAGGAACATCTCATTCATAAAGTTCCATATGACCCTTACGTTTTTGTCACCCGATGTAATTACGACGGAACAGTCGGTTGATGGAGCGCAAATTTGCACATCGTGCAAAAACGGCTGTAAATTGCTAATCAACATTGCATTCGCACTTCGGGATTAACGTTCAAGCTTTGTATTTATTTTACCGAAATTCACTTATTATTTATATATCAATCCTCAATCGATGAATAATTAATAATCGCGTAAACGTATTATTAATGGAACCGATGGTGAAAATACAGCCATTTACATTGTATATTGTTTATCACGTGAGCTTCCAGATCAAATGTACTACAATATATGTGAGTATATTCATATATTCATGACGAGTAAGTGTGTATGTGTGTAAAATTCATTGACGATAATGATTTGCATATGGGGTGTTTTATCGCGACATCGTATCTATGGTGAAATAAAATAAAGTTGAAAGGATAGTTTGTCTGTTGAATAAATTATTTTTTTTTTTACGAATGAATTTTTTATTATAATTTGTTATTTTATAAATATTATATTATGACGTTTCATTTTTCGGGATTTTTGCATTTCATGGTGAAACATATATAAAGCAATTCAAATTTAATAAAGTTAATACAAAATTGTGTATTAATTTAATTCTAAAACGGATAAAAAAACTGGATTTCTTCAAGAAATTCTACAATTATATTTTATTATTTTATATTTCTGATCAATCTCTCTTTTTCTAGTTTATCTATTGTAAAATTTCTTTTGAAAAGAAACTGATTGCATTTCTGGAAATTGCTTTTTTGTTACTTCAATTTCAAACTTTATTATTCAACCGCGTTCTAATCAGATCCATCAAAAATGTGAAAAAGGAATATATCGTATTCCCGATTGCCCTCGAGCAGATCATACGAGATCGCTTTAGCGTATGGTTTGTCAGGTTCCAGCTCTTTTCATTAAAACAAAAATAAAAAAAAGTTAAAGGAAGGAGAAGTTAATTTCATTGAGCCGGCTTTTTTCTCTCCTTCTCTCTTTCTCTCTCTATTTATTTCTTTCTCTCCCTCACAAAAAATCGCGCGTCGACAGTATTTGGCCCACTTGCAGCCTCGAGGCAACTTTTCATTCGAATTTCACCACGAGTTAATATAACGATACCCCTCTGTCTCTATTAAGGGAAACAGTCGGTTTCACCCTGAATCCTTCGGGAGGGCCTCGCGTATGTCGCGTCGGCATCGTTCTCATTAAAGAACATGTCGCTGCGGGCTCGATGCTTTCGTGTGTGCGTGTATACGTGTGTTTTTAGATGTGCACAGACGATTGGTATGAGTACATAACGAGGCGTACGGTTGCGTATTTTCTGCGACGGTACCGTCGCGGGAATTTAGTGACGGCCGGAAATGGCGACGGACTGTCGTCAGGACCAGCCGTGAGATTTCAACTTGAAATTTGTGAGCAAGACGTATGTATATATCATTCTTATCGTTAATGTCTATTATTCGTAAGGATAAGATTAAGAACAAAAGAATTTGAAAATGATAGTAGTTTCGACGGTAGGAGTATTTGAAGATAATTTAATAATTTCGACTATGAATATATTCAAAAGCAGTACTTAACGATGTTACTTGGTAATATATCTTTAATATATCTTTTTGAACCTGTGTAACATCATTATTTTTTAATAATCTTTTACTAACAAATCTATTCACAGCAAAATATCAATTCTCTCCAACCGATATGATCGATATTTTTCATTGTTATTAATGAATATCTTATCTTACCATTATCGGATTAATCAACTAATCTGAAATATTTATTGTATGTCATTACGGGATTACTTTTATCTTCTAGAATAATTCTCTCGCGTTTTCGAGGGGAAGAGAGAGAGAGAGAGAGAGAGAGAGAGAGAGAGAGAGAGAAGAAGAAAGAAGAGAA
>NW_012130087.1:3441886-3443059 GCF_000143395.1 Atta cephalotes
AGAGAGAGAGAGAGAGAAGAAAAGAACGAGAATACATATGTTTTTATTGTACTTTTATTATATTATATTTCATTACAAGTTCATTTAATTTCACATTGTGAGCGCTAAACCAAGTATATCAATTTAAAGTTCACTGAAGCAAAAAAATATTAATATTTCCGTTTCGCTTCCGGATAGAGCAGCTCATCACTGACGGAAACGCATTAATTTATTGCTTTCGACGTAAGTCTCTCTAGTCTGTTTAATCTCTTTAGAATGACTATCACTCTTCCGCGAATTATCTATCTACGTATCTCCAAAATAGAGATCCATATTTCATTTCATTACAAATCACCGGAATTAGAATCGTGACAGCGATGAGGATGATACTTTCCGCGCGCGGATCGCACGAGTAATTAATGACTGAGGCCAATCCGAGCCATCACGCGGATAAATTAATTCGACCCCTGTATGTATATGTTTGTCGAGAGTCGCTGACGAAGTCAGAGCTGAACATTTATATTTTGCCTCATAAAGCGCAATTTCCGCCTTATGTTGTAGCGACGATTGCGTGAACGTCTGGGAACAGAAAGATGCGAGACCAGACAAGAATTCAATTTATGTCGTGACAATGACATTGTCTGGCCTCCTCCGCACACAAAATGACGTCAAATGCGCGGTTAAAGACAACATGTTAACACTTTCAAAAGGATTGGTTTATCGCATTTACAAAGAAATAATCGTGCATTTTTTTTTAACGTAGCTTGCTCATGTTATTTAGAAAAATAGGGAGAAACGAATAATCCTTGATTAGCAATATTTTTGATGCTGTTTATATATATTTTTTAACAATATTTTTATAATTTTTATATCGTTTTGTAGTTTTAAAGAATATACAGCTTTAATTAAAATCGTTATTCTTTAATGGATAATTTTTTGAAAAATTGATAAAGTAAGTTTATTTCAATGTCGGAAGAGTAAGTTCAAGATGTGACTTAGATATCTGTTTTACACATTTGCTGCCACAGATAGAAAGATTTCTTAAAAGTTTGATTCATAATCCTTTCAAGATAATCTCTTTGACGAATTGAGTTTATAAGAAGATATATATATATATATATATATATATATATATATATATATATATATAGTAGGTAGTAATAATTAGTTCGTTCTTTAGTTTTGTTTAGTTAA
>NW_012130087.1:3443079-3463355 GCF_000143395.1 Atta cephalotes
CAAAATTACGACATTTCTAAACAATAGTAAAAATACAAGGTTTTTGTTATGAAACTCAAAGCGATATAAATTGAATATTATTAGCAGATGTTTAACCTCTCTGAAACCGCCAAAATCAGCTGTCACTATGAACCATTCACAATAGCTGGAGCCATCTTTAGAGAAACGGATCGAACTAATTTGTACTCCCAATATATTTACACACACACACACACACACACACTCGCACGCACGCACGCACGCACGCACGCACACACACATCTAATCAATTTAACAAAAAAATATTTTTAGTGCTGGCTTACGTTAAAAGTAAGTAAGACGAGTTGTCCGTGGGATTAATCCGGTCAGGCAATTAGCATAAATCCAGATTTGCAATTAAGAAAACCGCTGAAGAGACGTTTAAGTCTACCTCGAAAATTCTGAGAAACGATCCGCATTTGCGTTACGTAATGGTAATAGTGTTAAGGATTCTCTTTAAGCGGATTGTCCATGATGTATGTATAATGTACAGTAGCAATGTTACAGCGACCTATTGTCAGTTCATTATTTCACGAAAAAAAGCAATAGAAGTAGCAATAAATTTTGTCTAACAATTTGTGCAAAGTGTCTTTTACTTTTCTGTCTGATTTAATCTAATTTTATTATCTATAGATATTATCTACAGATGTCTTAATGTTTCAATGATTTATTGTTTGTCATCTTCTAGTGATGTAAGCGTTTCATTTGTAGAAATTAATTTTATTTATTTATTAACATTTATTAACAAAATATTAATTAAATGTAAACATTAATTTTATAATATTAATAGTAATAATGAATTAATTTAATTTGTCAAAAAATATTCGCAGTTTAAACATAATTTTTATACCTATATTTAATTCTGTGTAATTTTTCTTGATTTTGTAGCTTATTTATTAATATAAAAATATTTTAAAAACTACACAGTAGAGATTTATCACGGACGAAGTACTAGAATATCTCATTTTAATATCACATTTATGGAAAAATTTATTCTGACGATATATTTTTTATTCTGCTGGAGCAATAAAATCTAAATAGAGTGAGATACAAGATTAGAGAAGAACACTTAGATCTGAGATACTTAAAGATTAGAGAAGAATCTAGATCTGATTAATGGATGTTTATGGTTTGTAAGACATTAGGTAACCAGCCCTCCAGTTTATTACAGCAAATCTGGCCGGGTACGAGAGAGTTCACCGCTACTATGATTGAGTTGCATAAATAACGGACTCTGTGGTCGCTAGGGAAACTTTGGACAGTTTGGAGACGTGGTCGATATGATAATAATTTTATGCAGACGGCATAACCGCGAAGGGATACTCGACTAACTCGCCGTGACTGTCAATGTTATCCCTCGGCCATCGGGAAAACCCGAAATGTTCAACCGAAGTTACCGTTCCTATGGGAAAACGGGAATGATTCTAGAATGTTTGCAAGAAATCAAAGAAACTATTAGAGCGTTTCGATAAGTTGGGGAAAGAATCTCTATTGTTCCGTGAATTGCACGCGAGATATATTCAACCATGCCGCTCCCATAAATATCTTACGAGTTCAGAGACGAAGTTTCTTCGGGGATCGACGAGTGGATAACGAATCATTGATGTCTATTTCTTGCGTCTCGAAAGTCTTTATTATTGGTGACCGCTTTATCGGAAAAATTGACACACACGCGAGAGATGCGCTGAAAAACACGGCGGTTTTTTTCGCATATGCGTACAAACATACATACAAGTACTCTAAAAGATTTTGAAGGATGATTCCTCATATAAATTCAAGACGAAACTTCATATGATAACCATATATCCGAAACGCTTAGTTTCAAAGATACAAAGTGTCAAAGTTGAAGGAAAATTTCGTTGTTTTCCAAAAATTTCGAAAATCACTTATTTTGATGAAATTTTATAAAGTTTTATCAAAATAATAAAAGACGAAATTTTTCTTTCAACTTTGTCACTCTGTATCTTTGGAACTAACAAATTGTTTCAGACATATGGAAATTATTTGAAATTTTTGTTTTGAATTTGTATGGGGAATCACTCCTTAAAATCTTTTAGAATACTTAAAATCCACTTTATGTATAGATATGTAGCGAGATATGTGTTATACATTCATACGAGAGAACGAGAAACGAGGTGGCAGTAATCGATTTATAGCCCAGGGTGCAATACATCTTACTTGCGTGTACCTTTGGAGCTGTATGTACTTTGTTGAACGATTTGAACTATATGCAACGCCTGCGGTCTCAATTTATCCATTTGTTCTCGTCTTTGCCTATTTCCATAAATTATTCACGTCGTTGCCCTCGAGATACGTTCTCTTACGCGGCTCTATTTTGCGAATGGTGCAAATTAAACCTTGGCACAATGCACAAATTAGATTCTTTGCGCGACGCACAATAAAACTGAACGAGGAACTAGCACGTAATTTAATGTAATTAATTTGCCTTGAACTCATAAAGTCTTAGAAGATATAAATATTTACAAAGTTTTTAAGATTATGATTATATTATTAATATCAATTACAATTAATATTAGTTAAGATTAATATTCATTTATTAATATTCATTTAATCTTTATATAAGAATTTTAATAAAACTGATTATTGCGTATTTTCATACGAGATTGTTAATACATTTACTGAAATTTTTTATTTATTTTCCTTTTTTCTATTTATTATTACAGTAATACGTTAGATAAATTTCGTCATGCAATATCTTTTTCTTTCCTTTGTGAAAAAAATATTCTATTACAGTGACGAAACTTTATAAAAGATTGTCGCCGGATGTCGACCAGAATACCAACTCACTAGAAGTCAGCAGTCGCGGATTAAATTAGAATAACGAGTTATACATCACATCTACGTAATTATCATATTGTTGAGAGACGAATCCATGCGATGTGCTTCCAAGAGGGCTTAAAATTACGATCACACGTGTTTCGACTTCGTCGTTGTCATAAAAATCTCGTTAGTTTCGCATCTGCACCCGATTTTCACAAAATTGCTCTTCTCCACAATTACAGTTTTTATTTATAAGGTAATTAGTTTCTGTTATTTTCCTAGATTATTTGTATTTGTATCACGCATAATTTAAAAACATTTTAATTGTTTACATTACTGAAGAAATATTATTAAAAACTTGAAATATTTCCAAAAATTAAGCACGATACAAATACAAATAATCTAAGAAAATAACTAGTCCTTTTATAAATTAAAATTGTAATTACAAGTACTACTAATTATTAACAATTTTAGTGTAGAATTATTATTATTATTATTAATGAATTCTAAATTTAAAACACTTTTTTTTTTAAATTTTACGACTTTAAATTAACGATTCTAACATTTTTAAAGAGACACGACACGTTTCCTTTTCTTATTAATTCTTCGCTGAATCAACGTCTGATAACTCTACAACGAATCTTATCTCTTATGTTAGTTCGAAGGAACACGTTTATCCAGCTCCTTGCTAGCAAGAAATGGCGATATCCCATCATATTTATCGCACGTTATCCGTATACGCGCGCGCGCGCGCGCACGCAACGTTAATACCTCGATAATTCATTCTAAATCCGGCGGACATTCTCCGGTCCGTCGGTGTTTCCTAGAAGCGCAAACCCGCTCTATAGCGGCGTTCTATCGTCCCTTTGAAGTCTCGGTGGCGGCGGCGGCGGCGGCGGCAGCGGCGCAGACCTTTTACGCAACGACGGACGAGAGGAACGTCGCGCCGGCGCTCGCCATTTCCTCGTGTCTCCGTTTCTCGTTCTACATCGTCCGAGTGCCTGTCGTCTCTTCTCCTGTTCGCCAGTCCTCGACACGGCTCGATGCAATTGCGTCTACGCGCGAACGAGCGCCCACGCACTCCGTGGCACGCGTCGCCGCGCCCGCGAGGATTGAGTCGGTGGCTGCAGCCTCTTGGCACTTTGGACATGTTGCCATTATCGAATTTGCTATAGACATTTACGATTGTGTTAGAAAATGGCAGAAAACATCTAGCTTTTAGAATTACTATAAACGTAACAGGTACAGACTGCATGCGCATTTCCTTTGCTGCATGAGTTTAGCTTTCGTGCTTTATTAGAAAGAATTAAACGTATCAGCATCTCTCTTTAACTCGGTTTTACTTTTGAGAGAGAGAGAGAGAGAGAGAGAGAGAGAGAGAGTATTTTTAAAGCTATCTCACTCTCTTCCTGAATTGATAGTGATAACTTCATAAGAAGCACAGATCGTGCAATGCAATTTTCTAGTCTTATTATATTTATGAGAATAGAGGCACTGCGATATAACAATTAAATCCGAATCTAATTGAATCTGATCTGTTCTTTATCGATAAATTCTTTGAACTGATACACACCGGTGCAAGTTGAAATAAAACAATAAGTTTTACTTGAACTTATTGCACCATGTGTATCAGTTTAGATAATTCTTCGATAAAAGACGGCCTATTTTTGGAGAGTCGAATCGGTATCTTTAATTCATGTCATGTCACTTTCTATATTATTATTTATTAAGATAAATCTCCATGTATTGAGATTTAAATTAAAAGCGAAGAATATAATATAATATGTATATCTAGCTTCGATTGAAATTAGAGTTGATAAATCGAGATGTGAAATTAGTGAAGAGATTGAATTGAATTGATCAAGTTATGTAGTTAAATAATTATATTGGACATAATCAAATTAATCTAAAATCAGTTGAATAATAATAACTTAATTATAATCGGAAATCATGTTGCGATAACAAATGTAATTTGATGTCTTTAGTAATTGATTTTCTATCATCATTTTTTTCTTATTTTTAGTACTTAAATATATCGTACTTTTGTTAATCACATTTGACGTCGATTGCATGCGCGATGATAAAATTAGATGATAAAAATGAATAATGAAGACTTCAGTTCTGATCAAAATTACCTTTAATTATTACAATTGGACATGTAATTAGCCCTCGATTACAGCAACGAGTTATTTCGACTTGAAGCGAAAATTTTTGAACGATTTTATTATGAGGTTTTAGATAAAAATGATAAAAAACTTTTGATCTTCTTCTGTCAACCACTGTAAAGCTGAAATTCACTTGCATTTCCTGTATTTCAACTTTAAAATCTATAATAGGTGTAGTTTCAATAGTTAAGGATTAATTATAATACTAATTTTTCAGAAATGTCGATCTTGACAAGGAATCTTTACATTTTCGGTTATGTTTTTCGCGGTTGTTTTCAGGGATTGTAGCCAAAATCTCGAATTCGCGTTTAAATTCGTGGTCAGGTTAAATCGACTGGCGTCACGCATTCCAACATTAAATTACGCGAATCGTACGGGTGGGCGGCTGCGTGCTTTGTGCGCTCGTAGTTGAAATCCTGATCCTCGCAAGTGCATTTTCTCTCTCTTTCTGTGAGAGGATGTCGGGTACAGGTTGATTTATTGTTGCAGGCGTCACCGATAAATCATCGCGCGCGCGCCTAAATGCGAGTGGTAATCCAATGTCGAACGGAAAGAGAGAGGCTAGACACGAATATTGTTTGCTTACTATAAAAAATTACTATAAAATTGCGTGAGCGAGATTCATGAGCGAAATTTATGGACTAAAAGTTTTCCCACAAGGATGACTGATTCGCGCTGTCATTTAGATTTACCTTATCCACAAATCTCCGAATTCTATATATCGACTGTTTTCACATGCATTTATATGTCATATATATTATTCATCATATATATTCATATTTTTATGAATGCGATAAACATTTAAGGAAAAGTGGAATTAAGACTTAATTAAAGAATAATAAAAAAAAATTGTGGAATAAAAAAGACTAGACTCATATATATATAAAATGGAACGGGATAGTGAAAGCTGAAACATATCTTTTATTTATATTTATCAATTAAAAAGAAAAAAGAATTAGGAAAATGGCGTATGCATTAAGAAGATATAAAATTATTTTACTACGAAGATGTTTAATATTAATGAAAAAATCGGCAATAGACAATTTTACATTATTTATAAATTAATGTTTTAAATATTTTTTAAATATATATAGTGGATTTAATTTATATTGAAAAAAAAGCGCTACGCGATGATGCGTTTAAAGCTTCGAAGATGTGAAAATTCTAAGTAGCTTAACGGTCGTTTTTACCGAAGACAAAACTAGTCGCTAGGAAGTTTATGAGCCCGGATGTCTTAATTAAAATACCACGAACGCTTCGCGAATCTCGCAAACATAGTTGCATCTGTCCTCCTCGAGCTTATCGCGAGTTTAAACCGCGACTTCGTTCAGAGCGATCGCGACAAGATTGGCGGGTGGATTACATCGCGTAATGCCGCTATATCCTGCTTCGTACTCATGCTGTAACACCGTGCATAATTCGAAAGTGTGTCTCTCACGCGGTTGCACCCGGTTAGCTGGCACGACACGACGCAACGATTTATGTAGCGAATCCGCGACTTTGCAACCTGACTAGTCCGACGCAGACAATTCTCTTTTTTCTGCCAATGCGTCTGTTAGAATTAATCCCGGTCTTTTTTTTCGTTTGCCTTTATTTCTCCCCTCGCTTTTGTACTAGAGGAAAAAATTTGACTGTAATATAATCTCGATTTGTCCAAGTTTTATTTAATGATGTCATTGCGAGAGAACTCTTCCTCTACACTCATCTCTCAACAGAAACGTGATGAAAATTAAATATCATTTCTCATCACTCATGACAAATAAATTAAACCGATAATTTGTAGTTTTAGAAAGATTCTAAATATTTAATGAATTAAGAGAAAATTGAAATTATCTAAATTATCTTTATCAAAATATCATATTGGTTTCAATTTTTATTGCGAGCGATACATTTGTTTTCGTGCGAAAATATAACTTGCTATAATTAGTAACCAAGAAAGAAGTACTTTCGCGAGAATTTTCGATTGGCCACGTTTAAATTTACAATGAAATGAATAATTCGTGGAATTGCGATGAATAACAACGAAAAAAATAAAGTTATTTATTTTTCGAAAAATTTGATCTATATATTTGATTTTTATATATTTTTACTACGATTTTTTACTACGATTATATCCATAATATTTTATTTGATGTTTTCTGTTGAAATATCTCGCGAAAATACGACTTCATTCTTCGTTGTTACTTGAAGAAACTAAGAAGTTGTATCATCGCGAGAATTTTCGATTGACTACACTTAAATTTACAGTGAAGTATGAACTATTTGTGGAATTGCGGTGAATAATAACAAAGTAAAGTTATTTATTATTCAATAGATTTTATGTATCTAAGATTTTTAAATATTTTTACGATGACTTTTATATTGATAACATTTTATGTTTTTCGTTGAAATTTCAGTATTCTCAGAGGATTTATCGTCCTTTGCTTCGCGCCGGTAACCGTCAGAGGAATCGGACGGTGGAAATTCGAGAAAGATGTGGCTGCGGGATGTGCCAAGTAAAAAGCGCCGAAGGCGCGCGATATATCTTGGAAATAAAGTAGTTATGCAAACTTCTGCGATATAGTGTAGTGCTCGGATGTACAGGAGCGCTCCCATAAATCATGCAGAAATCTCAGGAACGTATGCCTTTACGAATTTTATATTGACGTTCTCTGGTGAAAATTTAAACTCGCATTTAGCAACGGAGTTATTTAATGTACCAAAAAATTGAACAACTATCTTTACTAAACTCGATCATGATACAAATATGTCAAACATGAAAAATTCTATTTAAATATTATATTTGAGTATATAAAAATGAAAGAGAGATATAGATTTTTGAATTATTTTATAAATATTTAATATATAAAATTTAAAAAATGTCGCTTTTAAAAGTTAAAAATATTAAATTAGGAACTGTATAAGAATTATAAAATTAAAAAATAAAAGACAATTTAGTTAGTAATAGTTTTCTCTATGAGAATATACAGTAATCGTTTTCTCAACAATTATTATTATTCGATTACTTCTAATCCGAATATTAACGTATTTTTTTTGCACTTAAATAGTATCTCTCTACCGTCCTTTCGTAATTGTTGTTCTGAAGTAAAATGGTTTCCTATTTTATCCCGATCATTTAGTGCGGCTGATTTTAGGACGCAACTCGTAACTTGATATTAAATGGAAGTTTGAGGTACTCATTCGGGTCCGTTTAGACTGGGCAGTTAATGAGAGCCCCAGTTACTTTGACGGTGGTCCAGTCATAAAACTTTGTCGGCTGAGAGTCTGCAATGTTTGCATCTCGGTCGTCATTCCCATATAATGTAGGGACCGTTACAGCTACGTAGACGTTATGCGTAAAATGTTCGGATATAAATCGTAATATTATCTAATTAAAAAATTTTTTCTAATGTTTTTTTTACTTAATATATTATATTTAATGTAACATTGATTCTTTGATGAAAAAAATATTAAGGTTTGAATAATATGAAAATAATGATTAAAAAAATTAACGGTTGAATCATTTTTAAGTATATAAAATGAATCTTATTTCACGATGTAGAAAATTTAAAGGAAAATTAGAATTTAAGATTTTAGAATTATTGAAAAATGTATACTTACTGTATTTAAAATACTTGGTAACATTTAAATACTACTATGCTTTACTATACGTAAAATGTGTACACTGTTAGAAACAAAATGTGTACACTGTTCTTAAATTTTATTAACTTTTAAATTCTATAATTTGAATTTAATTTCATGACATTACATTAAATTTAATATATTTATAACTAAAAAGTATATTTGTGTGCATGTACATAAGATTTAATGTATTTTTCATGAAAATTTATGAAATTTAATGTACTTTTCATAAAATTTTAAAAGTACAATAAATTTAATGTACACGTTCATTTCATTAAGTAACTACTGTAACTTAATTTTCAGTTAAATCATTCATTACTTTTAATTTCATTCATAACCGAGCTTCATTTACATGTAAAGGAAGTTTGCGATTATATTTCTAACAATATATTTATACTTAAAAATTAGAAAGCGACTTATAAATTTGAATATTAAATCGCATTTTCGACAAATTAGCACTGCAATTTAGATAAAAAGACATCTTAACGTCATTATACTGCGAATCCAAGTACGATTAAATATTAGATACTTGATATACAACATTTAGCAAATCCTGTCAACGCAAACATTAAGGACGATATCTCAATTTCAGCACACAGTGTAAGTGATTGTGCACTGTGACGGACCTCGAGATCACAGGAGAGATCCTGTCGCCTCGTCACGACTCCCTTGGGAACGATTGTAACCCGTCGTTTCAGGTGCTAGTCCTTTCCACGAATCTAGCTATCAAACACTGGCAATGATATATTGAAACACAGTGGTTCTCGGTTCGTTTTTTTTTTTGCTTTTTTTGATGTGAGCTTTTGAAATGTTATCTTCAACACAAGCATAATGTATATTTACACATCTGTAATTATCTTTTTTTTTTAGAAATTTAAGCTTGATTCTTAATCTGATTTCTTGCAGAATAGTAAATAAAAAATGAGAGACGTATGGATAATAAAAATCAGAAAACGAATATTATGCATTATGCAAATATGCTATTTTAGTCTTTTTTAAATCTATACTTTTACGTTATACGATGTAAATATTATTTTACTTTATATAGTTTATAGTTATAAAATATATATAATTATCGTAAAAAATGAAGTGAAATGAAATGAAATTCGTTTAAATTATTTCTCTATGAAGGAGGGAAAAATCGTGTTTAAAAAACTGTTATTAATTGTTTGTTATAATCTAAAGACTTTATTAATTTTCGACATGTGTGAATTTTGTTTAATCTTCTAGAAAATGAATGTTTCTAAGTACGGGTGCCAAGGATGCGTTTTACACCGCTGATCATAAACTCGCTAGGGAATGCTCGACATTCCTCGACGCAATCTATATTATTAAGCGCCATTAACTCGCAGCAGTTCGTTAAGGTCACTCGATCGTCCAGGGTGCGAGGTATTCCACACGCATTCCTGACGGAACGCATCAGGATTACCTAAGCTGACCAAGATCGATTTTGTTCTAGATCGAGCTAGACACTCGTTACGCGACCGCATGACATTTTTCTTTTTTCCGTTTGCTGGAACTGTGATGCAAACCAATCCGTAACACCGAACGGCAGCCCGTGGATAGTTAATTTTCCATGCAACATATCGCAACATATCGCGCTTCGTTCGTTACGCGCACTAAATTTCAATAGGAACATAACCGTGTTCTTTCAAAAGCAATGCTTCTTTTACATCGCTTTGACTTAATTGCATTTAAAAAAAAAATGCTACAAAAGCGTTGCTACGGTCAATTTATCTTTTTTTTTGTATCTTTAGTTGTATAACAGAATCATAGTTGACGCGTGTTGTATAATAATTTATAACTATCAAGTGTAAAGGTCTCTCTTTACTAATTTTTTATGAGTTTATTATATAATTATAAATTTAATTATATAATTATAAACAATAATATACACAATAGTCAAAAATTGTGATTTATATAAATAATTTAAGCATAAATAATATTAATTTGTAATATATGATAAATTCGTATATGTATAATTTAAATACCGTATTATAAATTGCTCAATTGCGGAGATGATATTTAAAAAATAATTTATAATAATATATGTTTCCATTATAATATATATTTACCGATAGATGGGTAATCATGAAATTAAAGTAAATGTAATTTGTATTTGTTAGTAATAATAATTTGATCTATAATTGTTAGTAAAATTAATAATAATGTGATGTATAATTGTTAGTAAAATTTAATATTTATAATAAAATACATAATTCATAATGAAAATCAGATTGGACTAAATTTAACGGTAAACGCTGGAACTTGAATACGGATCACGCGCGACGATTGCCGGCGGCCGTCAAGAGTTAGCCAGGTGGCGAATTAGAGAGGAAGCCATATAATCGGGATGACTTTTAGTCACACACCAGCAGAAGTTTGGCTACTCCAGAGTATGTGGCTGGCAAGGGACGCGAAATTCCGTCGCATATGTTGGCCCGCAGTTGCGACGGTCTAATGCGAGTTTCTGCAGGAAGTATAGTCCATGTAGTACAAAAAATTCTCTTATTCAATTTCGATTAATTTGATGGTATTAGCTCGTAAAATTTCGATGGTATTAGCTCGTAAAATTTCGTTTAATTGGATAATCGGAATGAAATGACCTTTGATCAATTATGTATTTAATTATTATGCTCATAATTGTGTTAATTATTATTAATGGAGAATAATTTACTATTTCGAGCTATTAATAGTAATTAAAGGACATTACTTATATAAGATATTATTTAAATAGCATATTGATTATGTCAATAATATCTGTTAATTTTGTTTCTGATCTAACTATCTAATTTAACTGGAAAAATGAAAGCTTCTATTTAAAAGTAGATGTAAAAAAATTATACATATAATAGAAAAATTATATAAAATGGAGTTATGAGTTTTACCGCAATCGATTTAATAGTTATTATCGAAATGTGAAATATATTATTGCATCGGTATGGAATTAAATCCAACTCGCGTAACGTGGCCACGGCACGGCTTTTTCCACTGACAAGGTTTCCCCTCGGCAATTCATTATCATGAATCTTGTGAGCTTATCGGTCGTTCGATATCTCTTTTCGAGTAATTCTTCCACCATTCTAATCGTGGATTTGCGCGCAGTCACGAATGGTTCCGATATGCAAATTTAAGTGGTGAAGAAGAACCAACTTTTGTGAGATTTTTTTCGTTTTCGGTGTTATTGAGTTATGATGTCGTCTTAAATTAACAAGTCGATAAACGAATTAAATCTGAAGAATTTTTAAAAAACTTTTAAATAAATTTTACTGAATGAAAGATAAAAATACATAAATTTATATGGATTAAACAGATTATTAAAATTTAAATAAGAGACAAGTTATAATAAAAAAAAGATGAGATGAAGAAAAAGATAAGAATGATTTATAAATTAATTAAAAAGAGCTTGTGGTATGCATAATCAAATAAATGATTGTCAAACATCAAGTTTACAGGAAACAACGCGATAAAAACTAAAATAAATCCATTATTGTGCAACGCAGTTTGAATCGAGTAAAGTTCGGGTATTCAAATTTCGATTACAAGCTGGCGGGATGATGAAAGGGTTACAGCATTGATGTTGCAATTTGATCACAAGTCAGAGGGCGACGAACAAAAATAAAACTTCGCATCTTGCAACATTTCTTCTATTTCGTGTTTGTACCGGAAAAAATTTTGCGTTTAAAATTAAAGGAAACGGTGTATCTGCGGAATCCGCTCGAAAACTACCCTCCCTTAGTGGATTCCTTAAAGTTATTTCACCAATTCTATCTTAAGACAGCTCATTCTGTCTGTCTTATCGCGTCGACTATTTTTTCACGATGAAGAAAGAATTTTTTCTCTGTGAAAACGCTTTTATAATAATGGCACTATTAGTGCAGTGAATTATTACGATTTCCGATTCGTTCATAAATTTACTTTTACTCATCTTTATTATTTTTTGTTATTAAATCATTTCTGTAATTGTAATTTTGTTATAATATAAAAAAGATTGTAAAAAGATTGAAATATGAACAATGACATCATAATAATATAATGACTATGAAATGGTCTTTAGATATATAATGTAGTTATATAATGTAGTTTACAGTTCTCGACAATCGGAAGAATAATAATCGCTTAAGATCTTTAGTACCTGGTATATGCATAAAATAAAATTGATAAGGAAGGGACAGAAGTTTATTCTTCGAATATATTATTCTTTTTACATTTGAAAGATTAATGTTAATGCCAACGTCTAAATTTCTATGCTTCGAAAACTCGATAAGGAAACAGCTGATGAGAAACAGCCAACGTGTAGCAGCGTGTCTGTAAATCTTCCCACGCGTCACTTTCTTTCCTTCTATTATTTTTATCGACCATTTCGTGATATCTTCCATCATTGTACGATGTGCTCTGTCCATACTCTATTTGCACATATAGCCTACTAGATATTCGTGTGCGTTTAACGAGCTCTAAGCATAATTTACGTTTTTCGAGATATCCCACGAAATGTACGAGTGAAGGCTCCTCGCGAGCTATTTGTTATCCCTTTTGAAACAGTGATTTTTCGGAGTGTCTGTGAAATTTTACCTTAATGCTCTACTGACCACATCCAAAGTTCGGTCTTTTGTACGGAATTCCACAAAAAAAAGCAGATAAAACGTAAATATATTTAGAATTAAATTCAAGAAGCTTACTCTATTCTGACTTTCTTAAATATTTTTAATTAATCTTATAATATTATTATTTCCATCTTCCGGTGAGTCTAACCATTATTGAAGATGATAAATTTCGCAGCAATTTGACTTTTTATCGCTTTATTTTTTAAGCTAAGATATTATCTATTCTATAGTATAAATCCATATCATAAATCTTCATGATTCATTGAGAAATTTAACTCTTTTCATTTATAAGCGTGATTTATTATTGCTTAACTTTTAACTTTTTTAAGATACTAATTTTAATTTCTTTCTATCTTCTCAAAGTAGAGAGAGAAAGAGAATAAGAAATTGCCTTTTTTAAATTTATTATTATAGCCATTTGAAGTAACGCAAGAAATTCAAGAAATAACATCCACTCGTGTAGTAAGAATGTGCGGGAATGTTTACTCCCAGTTGCAGGCTATCTTAAATGGATTGGGTCACGTGCGATGATCGATTTTTTCGAAAACTCTCGGATCAGCTGACGTTGCGAATGTTTTCGTGGAAGCGGAAAGTGTCTCGCGTGCGGCGGAAAAGCGTGCGTGTATCGTGAGCGTGCTTGTCGGACTTTCTTTGAAAGTCGTCTGGCGAAAAATCGATACCGGATAAGTGTCGTGACGCATCGCGTGTCTGCTGGTTGTTTGATTTACGCAGGGTATTTACCTTCGCAAAAAGCAATATCATATAAATCGGACTGAGGAAAAATAGTGATTATATATTATCATCAAATGTATATGTTTTTTAAAGCTGTATGACATGAATTTCGCCTTGAATTTTTGAGGTATAGAATAAATAGAATTGAGAATAAATAGAAGTATAAATGAAACCTTGAATAATTTCAAATTCGAATTTTACTGTAAAGGAATTTTAATTGGGGAATATTAAAAGGAATATTAATTGTAAAAAGCTGGAAATTAAAAATATTTGGGGCGTGTAATAAGTTTTTCATTTAATTAGAAACAAATTAAAGATTAAAATATTTGTTATTTTTTTTATTTTACTAAATTAAAAAGATGAAATAATTACATTTTGTGAAAGTTTATTATTTATAAAATATAGAAAAATCTTAGTCATATACAATAGAAAGAGAAACATGAAAGATCTGATTCCTCGTATGAATTTGTGAGATCCTGCGAATTCTGCCTCCTGAGATTAAAACAATCGGAGGATGTGTACTTACGTTGGCATTTCATTCTTTGCGTGGTTAAATAATTATGATATAACAAATTAAATTTCCGTAGCGAGAGAAAGCTCAGAGACTGTCAACGAGTGTTGTGCGCGAGAAATTCTGGATTAGAGAAATTCCGCCTCCGCGTATATATACGATTGCAGTCTGCAGTTATTAACCTGTCAGAGAACAGCGAAACACTCCATTCGCGTTGTACAGAATATCCCACGCTGCTTCCATCTAATTAGTTCAAGGAAATTTTGTGCAGTGGAAGCACCCAGTGGCTTTTACCTTCTTCCAGTATAATAATGTCCACAGTTAATGTCTTAACTTTTTGCGTTTTTCTTGCAATTTTAGTTCCATCCATGTAATGCGAATTGTATATATTTTCTCCCAAATAATTAAAACATCCGAATACGGAAGTTTGTAATATTAAGAAATGAAAGATATTAATTTTATCGTTAATGATGCTGTCTTCTGGATAATGGATTTTATATTATTAAATAAACATTCTTTCATACTTAAAAAGATTGTGGATCTCTGTGTAACGCGTAGGCAAAGGAGCTTGATGGAATAACTGAAAGCTCAACTGTATGTCAGTATAATCAGAAATTCTCCTTTGCTTCCTTGCAATTTCCGCGAGGCAGCTTAATGTAGAACCGATGAATCGTTGAATTAATGAAGAATCTCATTTCAATACTTTCATGAGACGCAAAGTCTCTACGAAGACTCATTTTCAAAATCTTCCTTAACGTTCAACTGGAAATCGATTGGCAGGTGTCGATGAAATATTACTTCGTTGTACGCGAACTCCATTATGCGATCGTAATCCTTTGATTGCATTTTCTGTAAGATATCTTACTTGAGATTTAATAGTAGTCTTTTTGTCAATTTTGTGAACTTGATCCTTTTTAATTATTATTATGAAAATTAAATTTCAATGATGTATATAGAAGTTTTTATATATGAAGTTTTACTTATTAACATTTAAAAGTTAGTAATGATTTATTAAAATGTTAATTTCAGATTAATCCAACCAATTTATTTTGTGTATCACACTGAAAAAAATTGATTTTGTTATAGGAATAAATCAAGAGAAAATAAATGTGATATTTGTTAAAAAAATGATCGATTTGTTACGATTGCAAATTAATTCATCAATGTAACAAATAATCAATAGTATCGCTAGCAAATAAGAGGCTTATATATATATAAAAGTCGTAAACGGTTGCAGAGTCTCAAATCGTAAGAAATTGACCAAATTCCACGATCATCTACGAATTCTATGTAAACGAGCCTAAAGTCTATCCAAAAAAAGATAGATTAGATTCTATATAATTTGCTTTTGTTATTAATAATTGGTTTGTATAGCCGACTAGCAGCAATTACAACAATAAAATTTGTCACATATTTATTGATCACCGGTTAAAGATACTGTGGCTTGTTAAATTAACAAAATCCTTTCTCTCAGTGCACATTTTTTCTCTATTCTTTTACTTTTACTTATTCTTTTATGAATTTTTACTTAATTTATATATGAAATTTAATGCTTATAAATGTTATCGTTAATTTACGAATTTTTTTTATGTTAAAATTGTCTTATAATTAATTATTAAAAATTAATTTTATCCATTTATTCAACAATATTTGGAAATTACTATCGTTAATTATTGCAAAAATTGCAAAATGGTAGAGAATTTTTCGTCTTAGTTTTTTATAGGAATAGTACTATATGATTAGTGGGCGTTATTTCAGTTACACTCTATATATGCTATAAGTATGAATAAAATTTTTTTATTTTTATATATATATATATATAAAATATTAAAAGAAGAATAATTTTACTCATAGTCATGTTATACATAATGTATATACAAAGTATTTCATATCATGTTGTGTGTACATAAAATTATTTATATCTTAGAGACGGTTCAGTTTTCGATTTATATTCACTAAGGCTTTTTACTCACTTTTAAAATGTGTACTATCTGCCATAATAATAAATGCTGGATGGTTTTTTTATCATTTTGTACAAAAAAAAACATCAGGAATTTCAAGTATAACATTTTTCGTGTCCTGCTATTCGATGTTGTCCACTGTGGATAATAAATGAATCCATCCTGTATTTTATCACTTTGATCACCTTGTAGATTGCCAATCGCACCTGCATACGATTCCAATATGATCGTAAAAAAGCATTCGTACACTCGGTGCACTCAGTTTTTCGTGTGTTATGCACGAAGAGCGATGGCGGTCTGTTTCGCGCGTATTTTACGCAGTCACGATAAATCAATGCGCTTGTCCCCGTCCAGAAAGGGAGACGGATACGACTGGTGGATGAGGCGGATGATATTTATGCAACGGGTCGCGGTTCCTCCCCTTCTCTCTCTCTCTCTCTCCCCCTCTCTTTTCTCTCTCCTGTAGATTCCCTTCCGGTTTAATGCATTGCATGCACAAATGCGTTACAATGCAATCCTGCACCACAATTATGTCACGATTTTGTCGCACCCTGTCGCCGATATCGCATCGCGAGGATACCCGAAGCATGGATCATTGGATATCAATTTGAACGAGCCTCACGCATGATGATGATTATGCGTAATTAAGAAAAATATGGCTTGTTTGAGAAAAAGGAATTTATTAGAAACTGAAAGCTATTTTTCGATTTCGTAATATGTACATGAATTCACGATAGTGAATTAATATCGCATAAAGCGAAATGTTTATAACGATTTGATAACGTATATAGTAATTAATGATGTATATAGTAATTAATTTAGTGATTTTTTAATGTTAAGTTTTTTTATTATGTTTTAATTTTAATTATGGCGAATCATCGCGCTTTAGATTCGAGGTTTAAAACAAGTAGATGTTATATATTACCTTTGTCTATAAGTTTAAGTTCTCGATTTGACGAGAGCTGGTCAAAGGCGTCGTATTATTAGACGTCGTATAATCAGCACGTAACGATTATGTGCATCATCGCGATGCTGTTGCAGCTCGTTTCCACGCATCGAATCGCGTTCGATGATTCGTGACGACTCCGCAGATTCTTGGCTCGCCGTTGCGAAACGGAGAAGAGTGAATAGAAACGCGCAGTACGATTTCGAGACATTTCCATTAAACGAGACGCTTCTGATGTATTACGCTCTCTTATTTTATGCCTGACATTGGCACTCTTAAATCTACAAAAAATAATAAAATGTCGACCAGAGATAAATTGTGTTAGCCACTTCACTTTATGACGATGTCAATCATAATGTCGCCAGTGATATAAATAATAATAATGTGTAATCAAAAGATATGTAATCAAAAGATAATTTCAACTGTATTCAAACACATTTTATCGCGTTTTTGGAACATGTGGAAGATTTAATAATGTTTGATGTTTGAAAAATTTGCATGCAAATTTAATCTTCGATAAACAGTGTATTACATGATGTATTTTAGCTTTTTGATATTTTAACGGTTTATTCTACAAAAACAAGAGGCGATAATTTCTCACTTGTTTTGAGCAATAATATAAATATAATATTTCTATAATTATTGCAGATTATTATTATTATTACTATTATTTAATAATTACAATTGGTTATAAATGCCGTTTCATGATGTAACTTTTAATATTTTATCTCTTTTAATTGCTTTAGATTCCATGCATTTAAAAAATATTTCTAGTGCTTTATTTTTCATTATTCATTACGATATCATTATTATCTTATTACTTATCATATCGTGTTATTTTATTATTTTTCTCTGCATTTCATTCTTTCACGCTCTTTGCTTTAGAATAAAGCAGATTATTCCGATTGCTTCCAAGAACCAGGTTAACCAGACTCTGTGACCTGCGCCCATTTCTAGCTATATCACTATCCTGAGCTATAGCTGTCCGCCGGTCTCGCCATCGTCCCGGTCAGCGCGCAACTCGGTAACTGTACCGAAGAGCATTGATTTATCGCCGCGGCATAAAAGAAGAAGAGTGGAGATCCGTCGGTACGAGGCATGCCCGAATAATACAGCACGGCTTTCTCTTTCCCTTACGTTCCGCAACTCAAGTTCGTCGCACCCCATGACGATGCAAAACAGCCGCGAGGAAACATCGTTTGTTATTATCTCTTATTTCTCGCGTCGTTTTCATAAGACGGGGTCGTAAAAATGAATATCTTACTGACTACAGCGTCTGCCGTTTCCTCTCTCGACTGATCCTTGAAATAACGAGTGAAATATCAGAGTGCGTGACAACAGCCACTTTTAAAACAACGTGCTTTCGCGCTTATACTTAATTATTCGAAAGATACCAGGGGAGTCAAGCTGTTTCTCTTTGAGAGTTCAAATCCCGAAATTTCGAAGCTTGCAATACACCTCGCACTTGTAGAAAAGATTTTCGGATTCATTGTTACTACACTTCGATCTGTTATAAAATAGGATCGATATAAGGACGATTATATTTATGATTAATATAAATAGAGGAATATTTTATTCTTAAATGAAAAATTTCTTTAATCTAGAATAAAATGTAGATCTTGAACATCGGTTTTGTTAACACAAGTAAAGATTTCTCTCTAAATGTAAAAATATATAAATTAAAATTATATGCGTTATCGTCTTATTTCAAGACACTAAGTCAATCTTATATTTAATATTTAATTCCAAGGAAGAGAATAGAAATAGAATTATTGTGATATCTATCTAATCTTAATATTTTTGTTTTTATACTGTAAGAAATTACAATAAAATCAAATACATCAGGAATCGAATGAATGAATGAATGTTGAATGCCTATTATTTGAACTTAATTAAAATAAAAATTGCAAAACCAACTGAAATGATTATTTCAGTTTTTTCTTGGATCTTTTCGAGAACTTTGTCACGATAGAAAATGTCTAACGCATAGTTATTTCTCATGGCAACTGTACCGAAACGACGTCGAGCAATATGGCTTGCAACCATCCCTCACCATTATTAGCCTTAATTAATTACCGTCTACGTGTTAATGACGGACTTCATCCGCCACATCGTCGAGTGACTTCCGCGAAATGTGCTGTTGCGCTCGTAATAATTAATGCCGATCGTTAGGGCGGGAGATTAATATTTGCGCGTGATAACAGGGCGCGTGGTTTTCGATGTGCGTTGTGCGAACTCGTCCGGAAATCCTGCGGTCCACCGATATATTCCTAAGTTCTCGAAACGACTCGCGCTGTTCGGGTGAGAGCTTGTCGGTCGTTAAATTTAATCGACGGTGCAACCGGTGTATCGTCACTTCGTCTTCCGCTGTGATTTTATTGTCCAACTGCATCATGAAAAGCGATTACGATACGGACATGACGTTATTTCTTCTTATTGCCTTAGCTATCTGCAGTGTAAAATAGAAAGAACAAGAAATTATAATCAAAATTATCGAAGATATCTTTATTTTTGCAGAATATAAAGTAATTAAAAAATAATAAATTAAATATTTAAAATATATATTATAAATAAATATTCAATTGTTAGATTAAACTTATATTAAACGTGAATTATAACATTTATAACATTTCTAATTGCTATAACATTATATAAATATAAAAGATATAATGGTGCAAATTCTTACGTTTGGTCCATCTCCAAAATTCCTGTATATATATATCGTATATTTTGTATGTATGGACTCCTGCAAACATGAACATTTTCAAAATAAGAGGTGCATTGATGTACATATATATATATATATATATATATATATATATACTATATATATTATTATTACTTTAATTAATACTTAGTTGTTTATTTTAGTTTCGTTACGTAATAATAGTATAGTTATTTATTTAGTTAGTCGTCGTACTACTACGTCGTACGACG
>NW_012130087.1:3463375-3472841 GCF_000143395.1 Atta cephalotes
TTACGTTTTTAGTTTAATTAGTTAGTTAGGTACGGTACTACCTACGTACAAACTAATAGTAACTATTTACTAAATAAGTAAGGTAGTACATAGTATATATATATATATATATATATATATATATATATATATACGAATCATATTATTATCCTTTATTAAAATCTATTGGCTTTAATTTTGTTCGGTCAATAAATCGATGTATTTATTAGTGCTGTACCATTCGCTAGCGATGCTAGGCAACACACTTTGACGGTCAAATCGGCGACATAGGGGGTGATCCTCCAATGGCGGATACAAATAAGCAACAAGGGCGACAGTCTGCGGGGAGCCCGCGGGCAAAAGGGAGCGTTTATTCGATCTAACAAACAAGCTATTCTCCCGGTCTACCTAGGGGGTGCTCCTCCTAGGGGTGTTTGTGTCGGTGGTATTTACATTTTCCGGGGCATATTATTTCACCCAATTTTCCTATTGGAAACCAAAAAGCGAAATTGTCTCTACTGAAATATATATATATATTATTCTATCTTTTAATCATTTTATATCGTCTGCTTTCTGAAAATTTTAAATAGTTGATGATAATGAAGTCGGTTAAAAAGATTAACAGATACGATATTAAGTAAGTTTTGTTAAAATATTAACGCACTGTTTATAGCGTATCAAATTTTTTTTATTATTGCTTCTAAGATGTAACTATAATTTCATCAACCGCGTAAACATAATATATTATATAATATATAATATTAATTGAGGTAATATAATATTAATTGAGGAGAACACTAATATGAAACAGATTGTTTTACTTGATTTAAATGAGAGTTTTTATAGTAATTTAGGAGATCGCGGAAATTATTATCTGAATAAATGATATTATTATCAAATTAATCAATATAATATATTATAGAATCGTATATGTGTGATAACAACTGTAGAAATTAGATTATTAATTAAGTATATTTTTATTGCTAGAGTATAAGGGTATAAAGAGAGTGGCGCCAATGCATGTGCCTAATGCTGATTGGCTTCGCCATTAAGTGTCCTTATTAGTTAAAAAGAAGACAATATTAAAGAAAGAAGAAATTAAGATGAGGAATTACATCATGTAAATATTCCAGATATAGGACATAAAATAGCGACTTCCGGCTAATTGGCGACATTCTCTTTATATCCACTTTATTTATAGCGATATTATATAAATTCATTTCAAAGAAAATTATTATGTTATATATTAAAGTTGATTCCAAAATGAGATACTATTTCGTAAAAAGATGTAATCTACTTAAATTTGTTATTTGTTATTTTTAAATATTCACAATAAACTTTATAGTGAAACCTATTTTTTTTTATCAAACCTAACAGCATTGATATTATATTTACCGTATTAAAATTGACACTTCACCGTTATTTCCTGTTAAATTCAATACGATCACATTATAAATACATCTCTTGGTTATATTCTTGATCTTCCGCATAAATATGTGAGAGTTTTTTAAATCGAGATTTCTTGTCAAAGAGACAGAGGAAAAATCGAGAGGGTATAGATCTCTAAAAAGAGATCAAGAAGCAAAGAAAGATGAGTGCCTTCAGAACGGAGCCCTCCATCTTTACGGCGTCAGAGAGTCATTCGTAGAGCAGGCTTATGTGTTCTGCAAAGCGACGCAATAAAATGAAAACGGAACGTCGCGCCCCGAAGGCACGAAGGGAGAGGAACCGGCCAAGGGATAAATCCGGAAATAAATCAGACCACAGGGGTGCGGGTACATCGAAGTTCGTCCCGCCGCCATTCTTTATAGTACTGGCTCCACACAGGCATTATCTGTATTAGGTATTTTATTGGTTCACGATGAGATCTCGATAATTCCGGTTCTCCAAGAGGTGTCAAAGGCGATAAAATCTTTGCGTCGCGTGCGACTTCCTTATCGCATACGCGTTTTAAAAGATATCGGCATATCATCTTAATAGAACGACATTTATCAGATTTATTATTAAATCGATATATTATCGTTATAAATATTTATATATCGATTTTTTTTATGTCCTTATATATTTTTAAATGAAAATTTGAGTGGAATATGTTGTTTATTTTGCTTTACTGGCGCAATTTCTCATTATCAAGACATAATTCTTAAATTACAATACATTTCACTGCTACAGAACAAGTTAAAATATATATGTCATATGGTTCAAAGTATATCAAATTGAATATGCATGTAATGCGAAGGGCTACGAGCTAAATCAATACAAATTTAATATAATAACTAACAGATAATACAAACAATTGATTTAAAATATTTAAAAATGTTATTAATATGAATTATTCGAGGATATTTTGTAGGATTTTATCGCCAGTAACTGGAGGCATTTCTAGAGAGTAAACTTCATAAATACACTTGTAATAAGAGTGACACAGCTGCGCGGGTGTACCTACATGCGAAATAACGAGTTCTCCGTCGATTCGATCGCTATTCTCACTTTATTCGCACCATTTCAGTCGAGTGCTATTAACAAGGCATTTCTCGCGAGCATTACCATTATATAAACGCGCTCGACAATTGCGCTCGTTGCCAAGTTCCCTTTCGATTCACGTTTCCGACATTTCCTCCTTTCCTCGACATCTGTAATGGTTCGACGAAAACTGTATCTCTGTTGTTGATGAGATGAAATCTGATCTTCGAAATCTGTTTCCTGCGAATTTATAAAATCTTAAATGATTTTACACAAGTTTATGATTTTTTATTGTTTTTTATAAGAATTGGTAATATATTATAAGCATAATCAATTAGCAACTGTTCCTTTTAATGGTCAACATTTGTTTGTAATCAAATTAATTAATTCCAATTACATAATTATAATTTTAAATTAATTTTAGCTGTTGCTGTTAAATTTAAATTCCTGTTATCTAATATTTGGCATCCCAATTCCACTCGCTTTTAATGTTTGTCGTCAAATGAGAACGAGATGTGTGTGAGTTTATATGCATTTCCACCATGACTTTATTAACTCCCACTTACAATCAGCATATTTTATGCAAATTATGCGTAGGAATTTCGAATTATCCTGTCCTCGTTTATTTTCATTCTCGTTGTTCAAAATATGTAGTTAAAAGATATGTTTCAGACAACTCTTTGAAGTAAAGAAGCAAATTTCATTTCCTAAATATTACTGAATACTTAGCTTGAAATTTAATTGTCGCAATATTTAATACTGAAATTGAGAAAGAGATGATCTAAATTTTCAACACATTTTTCATAAAATTTTATACATCGAAATTCTATTTCCTTTCATCTCAATGTCATATTTTAAAATATACCTGTTTAAAGAAAGAAAGGAACATTAAAGAGGGAAATGATTAATTAGAACGTGATTAATATACGCATCTGTCATCAAGATGGTCACATCATGTAACAATAAAACTGACCGAGTTGAAACCGACGAAAGTTTATAGCCCGATTAAGTTGGAAGCTCGAGAAACAATGTTCATTCCAAGTATACGAGCTCTTCATTCGTGAGCAGCAACTTCAGACGACCAACGAATGGACCGTTTCGCACGACACGTCTTTTACTTGCCACCTAAACTTTCACGATAACGATTTTTTTTTATACGCTGTATACAAGTTTGTTCGGGGTTCGGGGTGCGAATGAAGAAGTAAAGAAGTAAAGTATCTCTTTTAATCCGTAAATTTAAACTTGCACGATAACGTTCTTTTTTCATATGTTGCAAGCTGTGTCCAAGTTTGTTAGAAATGTACGTATGAATGGAGAAGTAAAATTTATCTCTTTTAATCCGCAAAAAAATTATTAAAAACAGAAGCTTTCTCTATTTTAATATTATAAAACATTTTATGAATATATAGCATTAATATAGAAAATTAATTTCAAATATAAATTGAATTAAATTTTCGATATAGGTAAAGATATTAGTTTTAAAAGAGATCTGGAACGGAGCATAAATAGTGCAAAGAAACTTAAAATATTCTGCACATATATTTCTTTGATTAGAAGAGAACTGATTTGTTTGCATGCATCCGAAATTACAAGCAAACGTCAACTCTCAATATTTCTTATACAAAAATAAAAATAAATGAAGGAAGCAGTCTATTTCTTTTAGCATTTTCCATGCCTATTCTAGAGTTTGTCACGAAATTTGCGACGCATATGAGCGCATAGTGATATTTGCAAAATAAACAGAGACGTGCAACCTCACCGCTGCCAATTATGGCAGGAACGTGAGCACAACTCGCTCCTTCATATACTTATTCAAGATGAATGGCAGAGAACAACGATGTAATGCCGAAACTTCGCTAGCTTGTATTCGTAGTTTCTCATGCTGGTAACAAGTGCGTGCTTCGTGCGAATCTAGCGAAATGCTCGATGCGACAATTTGGAGACTCACACAACAATTGTTATATACACGTTAATATTTGCGGCGAAGGAGCAGAGCGTCATCAAGGCATTTCAATTAGAGCTTTTGTATTTTAGAAGCAATATTAAATTTTTCCGAGAAAAAGTTCGCATTTACATTGAAAAAAAAAAAATCTTAATTTCCTAGAAATATTTCTTTGCACTTATTAAAAAAAATTATTTCTTTGGATCAATGAAAATTTCTTTGAGCAAAGAAATAATTTTTTTAAATACGAGCAAAAAATATTACTTTGAAATTAAGATAGTTTTTTTTTTCAGTGTAAATGAGAGATCTAGTATCACAAATATCTAGCAGTATTTATTTATATATTTTTATGGTAGTAAAATATCTTACAGTAAAATATCTTATATAAGAAAAAAGAGAAATAAAGTAAAAAATATAATTATTGTACTATATGATAATTTAATAATATTGTATAAAAAGTATATCTTCAATGTTTAAGATAGATATTTTTGACAAAAGAATATATAATTATAAAAAAGATAATATTTATCACTAATTATGTAATATATATTCTAAAATATATATAGATTTTATTTTCTGTATATAATACGTATATGTTTGAATAATAGTACAATGTGTATAATTATCAATATAACTTTTATAATTCCTAACGATAATATATTATACTAATAATGTGAAAAGTAAGAGCTCTTTAAAGGTTCGATACGCAAAGAAGATAAATGAGCGGATGGATTTCGACTCTATTTCTCTTCTTCCGTTCCACTTGAAAAACCAAAAAAGAAATAGTAAGACGAACGAAGAGGCCATGCAACGGCCATTAACTTGCACATCTTGCGAAAGCGATATACGAAAGGATATACGCCAACGATTTTTCTGAAAATTTAGATGAATCTGACATCCGATTTGACTAGTCTCACGCGTCTCTTTTCCCCGATTGCCCAGACACAAAGAGGCAACATCGGAATCCTCTGCACGTTCTATCACCTTAGCCTATTCTTATCGAGCTTTGCTTTTATTCTTCTTCCTTCTTGTTTCTTTTCTTCTCATTGTGAAACGCGTGGATTCCTTCAGAAGCAGATATCAGCAAGCGGACTTGCATTCTTTTCGTTTTCTTGCCGATTCAGACTGTTTCTCTTCTTCGCCTATAATCTACCGAATTTCCAGCTATCCGCCTTATTTCGCGGATCAAAAGCCGAATTATTTGTCTTGATTTAAAAACGAACTATTACAGGATTGAGAGGGATAAGATTAAGTTGGAATGGATTACATAAAGAGATAAAGCTCAGACGTGCGTGCAATACACGTTTAATACTAAAGGCGTTATACTTGTGTCACACTATGCATTGGAGATTGAGGATTGCGAATTAGAATTCGACCAATCAGGTAGTTTTAATTTTAATCCATTTCATTCTAATTGGTTGAATTCTAATCCTCAATTCGCAATCCTCAATCTTCAATGCGTAATATGATACGGACATTAACCTGATATTATGTTGTTTATACTTGAATGTTGAAGAAACTATTTTTCATCAACTTATTTTAACATCATTCTTTCTATGTCTTTTTTAGAAAGAATAATTACTGATTTTATAATCGCTTAAGCATAATCTTTAAAGACAACCATTAGTGCTTTTTGCTTAATTCTACGTATCGTAATTCCACAAATTGTACTTAAGTTTTGAAAAGGAGACTATTTTCACCTATATGTGTTCACCGATGTGTTCAGAAAGCATTCTGCACCCTTGCTATTGTGCCTCTTATTCTAATTTTACCATTTATTAGACATAAAAGGATGATAGCTTTCTGAATACATTTTTAGAAGCAAGATGTTAGTGAAATTTTAGTCTAAAGTCTAAAAAAAAAGAAATTAGTTTTTTTTTGAGAATTTTAAAAAATGTACAACTTAATATTTACATCTGAATTTTTTAAAGATTAAAATAAATAACAAATTAAATTTTCAACTATTTGTGAATTATATATTTTAAGATAATGTAAAATAATTTTTTTCGATAATTTTTTCTTTTTTAAGCGATTCGAAATTTGGAGTGATAAAATTTTATATATTTCGCATGTTAGTATTTTATGATCCAATAAAAATTTTAACTTGATTTCGACAAAAGAGCATCGAAAGAAGAAGCTTTTCATTGCATCCCGGTCTTTTCTTTAAGGTCTACAAAGATCACAGAGCGAGACCGTCGGCACACAATTTACTGGCGATCGAAAGCTTCGAAACGCGACTATTCACCTCGCTTGGAGGGCAGCGATCTCGTAATTCTTGTTGCGATGGAGAAGGTTGCTTTTCCAGCGTGAAAAAGCGAGCAAGGAACGCGCACGGTCAAAACGAAACGACATTTCGCGGATGAAAATTTACGAACGACGATTCGGAGATCGCGTGGGCGTCGCCCTGAGATTCATCTTGTTTCGGATAGGTTGTAGCCACTTCTATGCGTTACAAATAGAACTCTCCACATTGCTCGCAGACGTCCTACCACCTTGTGCGTCGTGTCATAGATCTTCTGAGACGTTTTACATGAGGTAACCCGCGGCTGCTTAAAGAACAGGGGAAGTAAAGCAGGAAGGACGGGGGGGGAGAGATATAATTTCAACGGAATTAACGGCGAAGTCGCATTTAATCCACCAATGCACTTTGCAGATTCTAAATGATCCTTGCAACGCACATAATTTTCTCAACAGTAGTACGAGTTATTTATTAAGTAGTTAAGCAGTCGCAACGGCATTTCTCTTATTTGGATAATTAATCTTCCTATACGGATAAGTCTTTTCCATCTCTGGAAATGTCATAAACATTAGACTATTTATTATATGTGAAAAATAATATAAATATTTTATTGTACACTGTTAAATTTGTATCGTCAAATTATATTTAATTTGAATTATTTTTAATTATTTCTCTAGATTGCTTCTACTCAATACGTCCTTATTTTAATTTAAATTTAACTCAAAAAATGTATTAAATTTGACTTATTAACTAAATTTAATTTATTATTTACTAACAATAAATACATGTTATTTACTTTGATACAGAAATTGATTTACATTTTGACAGACATTGAAATTAAAAATACCAAAGATTGGTGACTGTCTCTTTGATATTTAACAATGTATTATACATGTATTATATATTGCATTTTATTATGTTGTATATAAATATATTTATTTTTAAAGCTAAACAATTATCCAAAGAAATCATTGTAATTTAAATATTGATTAGAGTTATTTTATTTGACACTTTATATATTGTGAGATGCGTTAGATGAAAATGTCTCACTGGCTATATATCGATCAGTCACGACCGACGACGCAAAAGAGCGACAATAACAGAGCGATTCGGAGTGAGGAAGAAGGGAAAAAGAGAGAGAAAAGGGGTAACATTCTTCGACATGGGTATTTATTTTCGGCCAATTAGCGGCATTCCACGACACAAATATCTCGCTCGTCCGCAAATTGCATAACCCGGCGGGGAATGAGAAGAACGGAAATAGAAAGGAAAAGAAATTAAAAGTGTGCGTGAAGAAGAGTCAGGGAATGAAAGAAAAGAGGGCTACATACACTAAGCTAAAGGGAGAGAGAGAGAGAAAGACAGAAGGACCGAGTGAAGATATGTCGGCACGCGACATCCTTCAGCTTGAAGTCTTTTGCTCCTCTGTCTCTTCTCAAACGATGCACAACCGTGATGCACGCGAGAAAGTATTACGTCTATCACGGCTCTTCTGATTCTCATCAGCTTAACACGTCTTTGACAGACGAGCCAAGCATCTGAAGGACGTAGCTATCGAACTGATCTCGGTGGATCTTTTACTGGCGCATTAGAGGATACTTTTATTGATCTCTTCAGAATGACAAAAAAGTTTAGTTTTGTGACAAAGTTTTGTGTTTTGTGTTTTATTATCAAATCATTACCCGGATAGCAAGCTTATTTGTCGCCATTTGGATATCAAAATAACATTCACAGTCGTAATGACAGATAAATCAGTTGCTTTGCGTTGTCAGTTTGCTACTTGGATAATAACGTAAAATCATACTTTGAAGTATTATAGTTATATCTTATATTATTGTAAATATCAAAATGATTTTGCGTCAAAAGATTTTCTTAAATTGGTGAAGATCACTGTATTGGCAGCCTGAGAGAATTTATCCGTGAAAATTTACGCGGCTATCATGCGTTCTCGAAATACCTTAAAGTTTAAATCCAAACTGAAGGTGACTATAAATATCAATTATTATTTTGGATATTTAATAAGATATATAACTAACAGTTCAGAGTTTATTTTTTGTGAATATACGTTACTGACTTGATAAATGAAACGAAACTTTATGATTGAATATTTTTGTCATTTTTTACAGAGATTTTTGTTTCAAGAAACTTATTTGATCTACGATTTTCATATTGTTCTGTACTTTTGGTTAATATGGATTAAAGCATTAAGAGTTTTTGTAATTAATCGAAAAGCAGTTCTTAAAGGAATTAATAAAAGTCCTTCTCGTTTGTCAATCGCAGGCAATATGGAGCGATATAATCTCTAGCTTAAGGATGTTCTCCGATTGCTAGTTATGCTCAATCTAATAAGCACATTAGTGCTCACCATTATGAAATTTATTTCACTTTTATATAGTATAAGATATTCCATAAGTGTTAATGTGTTTATACAAGTTTTTTTATACAATTTAAAAT
The DNA here is from genome assembly GCF_000143395.1 of Atta cephalotes. Lineage (NCBI taxonomy): Eukaryota > Metazoa > Arthropoda > Insecta > Hymenoptera > Formicidae > Atta > Atta cephalotes. The sequence goes on from NW_012130087.1 coordinate 3,472,453, forward strand.
GTCTCCCTCTTCGTTATTGTCGCCGATCGAAAAAATAACGACTTAACTTACTATGTTACTTATTTTGTTTAATGATTTCTTAAATACGAATATCGGAATTATTCAGACAAATTTCATATTATTCTTTGTGATATCAAGTTTTATATCTCATTGTTTCAAAAAAATTGTTAAAAGAAACTTTTTTTACAGTGAATGAATAAAAAGACCACTTTCGAATAAGCTTTAGGGATATATATATATATATATATATATATATATATATATATATATATATATATATATATATATATATATATATATATATATAGTAAGTAATAATAATTTAATTTACGTTACCGTCCGTCGGTAGTTAGTTAATTAACTACTACTATATTAGTACGGTAACTAAC
>NW_012130087.1:3472861-3488613 GCF_000143395.1 Atta cephalotes
TATATATATTACTTATTATNTATTATTATTAAATATAATAATTTATTATAGTAATAAAATTAAANACATACTTATATAGTAGTAGTATATATATATATATATATATATATATATATATATATACATATATGTATATATGTATACATATTATATATGTATATATGTGAAATAGAATATTTTTAATCCCGCTCCGGGTATTGAATTTTAAAGCACATATATTCAGGACACTAAACAAGTTTATTCTGTAAATTTCAGAAAAATCTAGAAAGAAAATGGATTTTTTCGGAAAATTTTTTTGTCCTTAAGAACCTGTCGACGCGCAGTCGCGCGATTATAAAATGCGATTTTAATCGTTCTCCGTGCCATTCATAAAATATATCGCGTTTCGTGTATATTCCCGGATGAATTGGGTTACTACTTCGGAATCGGACGGAAGCGCGGACGGGATCTGCAGACGGATTCCTGCCTCCTGGTCGGCCGTGCACCGTAAGTAGTCGTAAAATATATAGCCTTTAATTTATATCCGAAGTTCGAGTAAAACGGCGGATCGCAGAGGAACAGGATTCGCGTCTAATGAGATTGCTTTCCTATTCTCCGGTTGCCCTTCGTTTCTACGCAAGTAAATCCGGACGGAGAGGAATCGTTTCTCGGTGCGCCTGAATGTGAAAAAGCGCGTAGTCGGCGCTTTCGGATTGTTAAAGGGGGAATTTCGCTTTTAACGAAATAATGTGAGAATGGAATTTGTAGGATTGAAAATTGTTTCTAGTCTAGGCACACATAAGAGGTAATGTTAAATCCTTAACAAAATATTAAGCTCTTAACTGGTCGAAAAATTACGTAGAGAAAAGTTTTTGATATATTTAATTTAGTATATTAAATATTACCTAACATAATAATATAACCGTTTGATAATAATTACTAAATATTTAGAAAAGTATAAAATTACTTTTAACATTTCATTCAACAAATTATTGAAATTATTTCATTCAACATTTGGTAGTTATTATTATTCTTTTTTTAATGAATGGATTAAGTCTTCTCTGTATACAAGTGTCTGTCTATATAGATAGTCTGTCTATTAGAATAGCATACGCTTTTACAACGAGATTTGTGTTTAACGCGCGAGATTGGACTCACGCCGAAATTCTCTCATGCAAGCGGTATTCCATTATCTTCATAGACCAAACAGACATATCTTTCTCTCTTTTGCGCACGATTTTAAGTTAATTCAAAGTATCCGTCGCGCTTGTTCACGCCTCCGAACATATGATCACTTCTTCTTCGCAGCAGACTCCCGTAATTCGCGCCAACTCTTTCAACGCTGACTTGTGTCCAGCGATGCCGTCAATATTTCACTCCGATGCGAGATGCGGTTGCCACATGTGCTGTCACGTCGCACCCCGAAGATGAATTCTGCGACGAAATTGAAACTTTTTTCCCTCGACGAGAATTCAATCGACTGCTCGCGTCCGCCTTGACTTCTCTTTTTTGCGACGATCGCCCAATTTTGCGCGCGGCCGTGTATAAATAGACGCACCGCGTGCAACACTGTCTGCCGCGCTGACATTGATGACATTTTTGAAATTCACGAAATGCTCCTTCGTCTGGCTCCTCCCCGCTTTATTTTATTCAATTTTTTTTTATTAACGCTTTCTTTCTATATGAAAGTTTGACTCTACATTCTATATTTAAAATTATATTATTGAAGCTCACGACGTAGAAATTATTCGGTAAGTTATATGTCTTAAGTAATAAAATTAAAAATCTTTCAATTTGTTTATTAATTCTGAAGAGCATTCTATTCGTAAAAAAATTTTGGAGCTTTTTGAATGTTCTTGAAGATTAGCGATTAATGAAGATTTAACGAAACATGACTTTCTTAGATTCTTATTATTTATATTATTTGTATTATGTATATTAGAATTCTTAGTAAAAAATATTAATATTCTTAGAATCTATAGATGTATGTTCGTTAGAGAACCATTTCATTACAGGATTGCGTTAAAGTTGTTCGAGAAATGGATGATTCTTAAGAAATATCTTCTGCAATCTGAATAAATCTCTCTATCTACTTATCTATCCGCTTAAATTCGCAGAGGGAAGTAAAAAGGTCGTCGACAAAATTTCTGCTAATCTCCAAACACCTGCCTAGGAAATCGGTTTGTGGCTTATCTGAACACGTCCCAGACAGATGGTAGCTGTCGCTTCTGTGTCGTTTGATGTTCCGTTGATCGAGATATCCTCGACTTTTCTTGCGGTAACCAACAGATAACAGCGGATTGGCGGGAATATGCGGCTAACGATTTGCTAACGAGCCTTTTTCTCATCTTTTTCCTTTTGCTTTCTCTGGCGACCATTACAGTTGCAGAATTAAGCATCCCTATCTCTTTCTCTCTCTCTCTCTCTCTCTCTCTCTCTCTCTCTCTCTCGCGACGAGTAATGGCCAAAGGCTTATGATCTTGTAGACGCGGCTTTTACGGCCGCAAGGATCGTACTCTCGCTTTTACTCGACCGACAGCCGTTTGCTCTCGTAACAGTCATCGTCGTTGCTAATAAATCGTTACCATTAACATGCGATATCTCGAGGAAATGTGAATCTTCTGTTATATATTATCTGCTTTTATCTTTCTTTCCAAAATACCGAGAATATAAAAATAAAAGAGAATACAATTCTATTTATAATCTGAATATATTTTTTATCAATTATATAATAGTTAATTAATAACAATTAATTTAGGCTCTCTACATAAGAACATCCGTTATAAATTACGTTAAGTATTGATCATAAACTGGAACCTGTATATAACAGTAAATTTATCTTACGCATAAAAAAATTATAACGTTGAATATTATGTTGCGATTTTTTTTGTACGTTAACATAAGTTTACTTTTACGAAGCTCATGTTTAAGATCAAGTACTTAAGTAACGTAATACGGATGTTCTTATGCGGAGAGTTTTAACTGTTATTTAATAATCGCTAAATATTAGGTGTAGTAAAAAGAAATCCATTATTTTTGCAATTTTTGAAATTGAATGGAGAATATATAATATATGCGAGAATATGTTATAAATTTTGGATCAACTTTATAATCCATATTCATAATCCATTATTTCAAGACTGCCTTAAGTAATGACTTGAGATGCTAATACGATTCTGTAATTGTTTTTTTACGATATCGTAAAATTATACTTAAAAAGGTCTTAAATATAAAAATTGAATATTAGCCTGAATGTTCTCTCGAAATTTCCATTTGAGTCTCTTTTTCCATCTTGATCTTACACGAAAAGAACGGTTTTGTTAAAGTATCTAAAAATTTAGCTAGATATTTGGATTTAAAAATAATTTTGTTTGAACTATTAAAATAATTATGTAGGACACTTAAACTAGTTGCAAAGATGTTAAAACTTTTTGCAGCATTGCTTATCATGAGTTTCCTATGTAATTATTTTGATGGTTCAACAAAATTATTTTCAGCATATGTATCTAAATTTTTAGATATTTTAAGTAAAATCATTCTTTCTGTGCACGACAACTATCGTTCCAAGTTAGCGCGGCAAGTGATTGACTTTAACATTCCAAACATTGGTCTGTTCATCTCAGAACTAGTGCTCCCAAAAGAGCTGCTAAACGATTAGGCGGTACGGTGGCATCTCGCGATGTCAACGATGTAATGTTGACGACGCCGACGTCGCCTGGGTGGCCTGTTCAACCAGATATCTCGTGGGCGAACCACCGTGGCGAACCCCGGTGAAAACCGTCGCTCTTCGTTCTCCGCCAATTATCGTCGCGATTTATTTAAGACGCTTCGTCCGCCTGTTCCTTCGTCTGTCCATCTTGCGAAGCTGCAATTATTCGTGGTTTTCCAGTCGCTTCCTGTTGCCCACCCGCCTGGTTCCCTTCCTCTCTATCTTGCTTAGAAAATTCGGTCGATGAACCCGTAACTGATCTTGCCCCGGCGAATCGTCGGATAATTACCGGTGTCGTTCGAAGAGGCTGAGGCAAAGTGAGGTGAGATGAGGTGGGACGTTCCTCTCTGGCAGCCGCGGAATACTGATTAGGAGTAATTACCGTGACGGTAGAGAAAACGCCGACGAATTTAACATTCAATAACGAAACGCTCGTGCGCGTCACTTCGGCTTGGTTGCGGTATATTTGAAGAGCAAAACACCAAAGTGAGAAAAGGAAAAGAGAGAATTTCATCGTTAATGCATTCTCGTTAAAATGTTTTGCGTACAACATGCATATGCTAAGTATTTATTATAATTTATTATATGGAAGTAATTCTGGATTTCTCAAGAGATTTAAATAAAGCCTGGATTTAAATACTACTTGGAAGGGAAAAAAATGTAATATATTTCGATTTATTTATATCGGTTCTATCAAAAAGAAGTCGTTTATGTTATAGAATATTGGACATTTTTTATCAATAAAAAGAAATCGGAAAAAAAACGTGAAAAAAATGGACCCAGAAAGGTACCCAGAAAGGGGAAGCGTAGGGGGAGAGTACGCTTATGCGTAATGTTCTTCAATTAATTTTCTAGTTTTATTAAATATGGTACATGTATGATGCACATGCATATATGCATGCATTTACACAATTGTATAAATACGTTTCACATATCTATACATATCCGCTCAGTCATTATCTGATTGGTTCCGCCATTTTATTTTTACTTCCAGCTAATGAAAACTTTGACAAGCTTATTCAGACTCCGTCTTCTAGGAACATTACTTATGAAGATTATGTCTTATGATCTTCATGCATTTTTACTGAACTATTCCATTGAAATAAAATTTATATGCATTTATCGCGTAATTGATACCTAAATATATTATTAGCTATACAGTTTTACAAACAGATTAGTATGCACATTGCGAATCTTGCTTGCAAGCTCTGAAGACCGTCTACTGGCAGCCATAGACTCGTTTACAACTCAGTTGACGCATTTAAATCGCATTAAATGGATCCTTTCTCGAGCTCCCTCCTAATTGACTCGCGAGGTTCTCTTGGCGACGGAGAACGAAGTTATGACTGGTTATGATTATTGGTCTGCAACGTCGACATTGTCTGGAAAACGCGGTGGCGTCAGCTCGTTAGCGCCATTATTACAATCATACACCGGTCATCGTTGGCGCCAAAACAGTGGTTTCAAATTACCGAGGACACTGCCAAGAGGCGATACCGTAAACTTACCATGCGGCTTTTGTAATTCAAACTTGCGAAGGCGTCTCGCTAACAGGCGTCTCAATGCTCTCCATTGGACTACGTCAATTAGTTCATGAACTCAGTTGATTCCTTTGTTGAAGGTAAATACGTGGACGTGAATTATCCAGTGGCGCGAAATAGTCATTTCAACCGGATATAATTTGCTTTCTCCGTCATTGTTTACTTCTTCGATATGTATCATAGTGGATTGAAACTATTAATTCTGTGGACGACCAAAAATCTGTTCGGAAACAGAATTCTGTTTAAAAATCGGTTTGAAAGAAATGCATTTTGATAAACTATGTTTTCTCTCTCTCTTTCTCTCTTTTTTTTAAATATTTTTTAATGATATATTTTAATAATAATAATTTTCTAACAATGTAAACAACAAATGTTCCTTTTGTTACTACACTGAAACAAAAGATGGGCTGCTGTAACAAATTAGATTAGATGATAAAATATGGCATTTTTAATTGATTGCAACAGTCAATTTTTTTAGTTGTTGCGGCCAATTGTTGATTGCCTATCCGCATTAGTATAGGATTTCGATTGGCTAACGCAATCAAGAATTGGTTGCTGCAGCCAATTAAAAATGCTGTACCATATTTAACTATCTAATTTATTGTAGCAACCAATCTTTTTGTTCAGTGTGTACTCTAAATTTCTTGTTAAATTTCACTCTAAAAAAGTGAAAATACATCCTTCTTGATAAAAGAGTGATAATTTTCACTCTTTTAAAAGTATTTTCAAAAGAGTGAAATTTCATTTGTTTTGGAGTGAAACTTCACTCCTTTGAAGTGAAAATTTACTCTAAAAAGAGTGAAAATTATCATTTTTTTTCAAGAAGTGAAATATTTTCACTACTTTTCAAGGGTGCTTGTATTTTCATTCTTTTGAAGTGAGATTTCACTATAAAAAATTTAGAGTGTATTACAATACAAAGTAAAATCTCTTGAAATTATTCTTTTATTTAAAATACTTTTTTATAACACTTTTTATCTCTGTTAGTTTTGATAATATTTATGTAGAAAGAGAAAAATCGATTTTTTAAATGATATAACACAGGAGATAGCACACAATAGCAGTTAAAATTTGTGCGAATTTTTATTACACAAAAAATTCTTCAAAATCCCGTAATAAAGATCTCGAACATGTGTCAACTTTTTTTTTAAAAATCACTCTGTAAATTTTTGTGAAGTGAATTAAAATTTTGTTTATCAGAGAAAAATCCGTAAAAGAATAATGAAACCTAGCAACAAAAATGATAAAAACGTATCAAAAAAAAGAATCATAGAATTACAGATTATACAATATGTAGACATGCATATATATATATTCTTTATATAGAATATAGCAATAAAACAATTGGACGAATTCTCTTCTCTTCACGAATTTCATTTATCATAGAAATATGAAACTTTGTATATGTACAGCGTCTATATTATTCATTAATTTATATTTATTACTTTCGGATCATGAATTGGGAGTATTCTACAATACATTTAAGTACATAAAATTATTAAATTAAAATTTATATTTTTTGGCCCATATCCATCCATTACCTCATTTCGATTTACTGTGTATCTTTCAAATTCCTATAAAAGAAAAAATCTATGATTTGGACAGATTTGATAATGTAAATCATTTTTAAGAAAATTTTTTATCAACATTATTTAATTAATACAATAATTAATTTTCTGTTGTAAATTGTAAAAAAGTTTTTATCATTTTTTTGAAAAACTTAATTTTTGAATTGTGTCACTTTTGAAAAAAAGAGAACAATAGATATGTTTTTATTCCCATCGTAAGTCAAGTCCGTGTAATAATTCAGCATCTTTAAAAAGCACGCAATAGATATAAAGCAGCTGGTCTTTTTTATCTCTCGGGACTTTTATTCTGTAAAGGGTTAATATTGACTTCGTAAGTGAGTTTAAAACTTGCTTTGTGCGAGAGTAACAATGGTTAAATCAAACTTGTTAATGTTAGACTCTTAGAAAGTTCATAATAGTATTAAAAAAATTTATGCGGGTATGAAATGTAAATTTGCCGCTTTTTCAACTGAAATGCAAGGAAGGTTATCACGCGTCTCTTCTGCTTTTACAATATTTCAAGAGGATACAAAAGGTGTTGATTTTGAATATATATATATATATATAGTGCATGCTCTTTCACAACTGAAAAGGATTTATGGAAATTCAATCTATGAAATTGGAGAAATTCAATCTGTGAATTCTCTAAAGACGGAACCTGGCTTTAGTTTCATGTAAAAAATTTATATCATTTTTTTCAGTTAAAAAAACGTCTTTCTTTGAAAAGAGGATTGAAAAATTTTTCTCTAAATAAAAAGAAGAGTACATTGAAGTCCATAGCGCTAATTTCATTTTGATTTCGCTGATATTTTGTTTTAATTTTATTTGATAAATATAACAAACCGTTTATACCAATTAATTATATTTTCATTTTCTTTTGATTAAGGAACTTCCACATTCCTCACAAGCAAATTAATAGTTAAAATCTTTTCCGTTTTTTTTTCTCGTTTTCTGAAATAAATCTTAATGATACAGAAAAGATATTCTATCCTAATTCTTTTTGATTTTTTCTTATTTCGTAAAAGAATTATGAAAAGACTGGAAAGAAACAAAAAGGGTTTCAAACGTTCATTAGGATTTAAGTTTAATCCTTAGTTGAGGAGCAGAGTTTTCAGCACAACTTCCCATTAATTCCCTTTAATCCGCTATTTTTTTTTTTTTCAAGACTATCTTACGGTGTTGTGAACAAAGTTAGAGTTACGGGAAACGGATGCGAGTGATAAGGTAAAGGAAAAGGGAAAAACGGCGAAGTAATAGGCAGTTGGGAGAAAGCGAAATTTATTGCAGACAACTTCTTATCTGACAAATCTCTGGGGCGGAGTCTGATTGAGGGATGAATCTCCTTCTCATTGGAAAGCCATAGCATGGAATTATCGACCTTCCTTGCTATCGATGGATTCGCTTAATGATTTCTTGCATCTTTCTCGCCATTCATTCGCCGTATCAACTCCTCCCTTTTCCAATGCGACGAGAAAATGTTATATCTTACGATATTGTCAAATGTAATTAAAGCGCGTAAAGAAGAAAATTTTTGCAACTTTAAATCACTAACATAAAATTTGGAAAAAATCTTTTTTTTGTTATTAAAAAGAGCACTATGATAATTATTTTGAAATAAAACACATTTTCTTGTTATCTAATAATGCTATACACAGCACACTCATTTTCACAGATTATACAAAAATATTTTTATTTCCAATTTTTTTGACATCCGATTATAAAAAAATTAATCTTTTGCGAGAGATTCAACTTTTAATAATTATATATTTTTTATATTGAACACGATAGAATGATGAGTCAGCAGTAATACAAGCCGCGTATAGACTTTCAATCCTTAGTAGCAAGAAGAAGTCACTCCTGACTCTACATGAGCGGAAAATATGATTCCTTATCGGAACCGAGATGCGTGTCTAATGACTGAAAGAGAGGATCGAAAGGTTCATAGATGCACGGAGGATATTTTTTTTGAAAGAACGCTTTGAAGTCGAATGTCATTCTCCTACTTCCTGTATCTACTTCGTAGAGGGAGCAAATTCAATTTTCTTAGAATTCTGAGGCGTCTTGGACATGCAGGCAAATTAGTCGCCTGATTGGATACGAATACGAATTCAAGTTTTTTTATCTGTAATTGAATGAGAACTGAACTATGAGGTGCTATTTCGGGATTTTTCAAAAGATAACTTTTGTCTCTTTGTCTTTTTTCTGCAATTTTCAAAATTTCTTCTAAAGATAACGAAAATGATTTTCTAAAAGAAAATGAAATTTTAAATATATCTCTTATTTATGTATGACAAAGTATTTCTTGTATAATTAGAAATAAATATTTATTAATAATTGATATATTTTAGCGTAATACGTAATTTCTGAAATGTGTCTCAGTGAATTAATAAATCATTTAATTATTTAATTAAATAAATGGCTTATAACTGACGCGTTTTTTTTAATTATAAAATTATGTTTAACAGAACTGAAACTCAGAGCTGTTTTTTTTATGCGGAAGTGCATATATTTTACGTGCAACAAATTGCTTTTCCGGCCACGATAAAAAATGCACAATGTTTTATTTCGATGACATGTGGTCCAAGCTGGACCACTCATCGCCATTCTGAGACAGGTCGGCCATTACGAATCCTGTAACGCGGTTGGATAAAAGCGGTCACCGTAAAAGCGAACGGGGTGAGCAATGCATCCTGACAGGAGCCTGACGGGGTCCTGTGGGAAATAGGGACGAACCTCGCGCGCGCACTACAGGGAACGCCATTCGCAAGGAAATTTAATATCTGAATCGACATTCCGCGTCCCCCTTTCATAACAGACAGCTCGCGTTGATTCGATCGAGCAACATCGCTGTATATTATCGGTTCATTCCTGAGATATCGATACATCTGCTATCTCGTTTGCTTCTGTCCACAATACGAAATCAATCCGACATCGGAGGTTGATACTATACATAATGAATGTTATATACACCGAGAAAAAGATATCTAAAAATATATTTGTGAGAAATATATTTATTTCACTGAAATAGATATTTATTTAAATACGGGCGAAATAAAATGTTATTCCTAGCAAATAAGTTATCTATTTTATTTATTTGCAATAAATGAAATATATTTCACACAAATATATATATTTCGTCATCACAATCAAATTTCATAAGTAACATTTGCTTCGCAATACTTCGACATTTTTCTCTCAGTGTACAAATAAACTTACGAAAAAACAGTTTTACTAAAGTATCTAAAGATTTAGCTAAATACATATCTGAAATTAATTTTATTAATATTAGTAATTTTATTAAACTGTCTTAATAATTATGTTATTCTTAAGCTTGCATAGAATCAAAATTTCATGTAATATTGCTCTCATCTATGTTTGAATTTCCTACATAACTATTTTAATAGATCAACAAAATTATTTTAAAATCTAGCTAAATCTTTAGATATTTCAACAAAATCGTTTTTTCTATGTAGAAAGTAACATTTCATAATTTAATATGATTTCGCAAATAATTATTTTTGCGAAATCAATTAATATTAAATTTTATACCTTTATACCGATAAAATTATATATATATATTTTTTTTTTAAATAAATCGCTCTTTTGTCTTTTATTATTAAAAATTTTACCTAAAATTTTTTTAATTAACATTTGATCTCTTTTGCTATAAATAATTTAGGAATGATAAAAATATGCCGAACATTTCTATCCAACTTGATTATTCTGATTCTTTCCTTTATTCTATAATAAACTAAAGATTTTATTCTGGACTATGGTTTTACGAAAACGTGGTATTCTATTTCGGAGATTACTGAAACGAAATAGAGTTCAAACCATTTTGGATTATCTTGGATCTGTCAAAGTTCTGGAGATTTTGCAAGTTCGATTACATCTGTCGCTGTAACTATTGTGTGACGAGGAAAGAAAATAGAATGATATAATGTGATGAATAAAGTAGATCGTCTCAACTCATACATAACTTTCACTAAAACTTAGATATGTAATTCTAGAAATAGAAGTATATTTCTAGAATTTCTGTACTTTCGGAAATTATTATTCCCTAAAATGTATAGGATATGAATATTTCATATAATTTGTGTTACACGTCGTGTACTTTCTCAGATACTTGAGCTTTTATGAAAATTCCTTATTTACAGATGTATAATTTTGCATCTAATTTGAAACTGAAGTGTAAAAAACCTTCGCTCTATCTTCCTTTTGCGGTAATTCCGTCGAGAAAATATTTATCGTGTCTCGAAGAGAGCGATTATCGGAGAGAGCGCTTTGTGCCCCATTCACGTCGATCGTCGTTAATTGAGAAGACTAGCTTCGTAGCTTCCCGATACTATTTATCGTTTCTTCCAGCACCCGGAGGCGGCAGATGCTCCTGCCTATCTAAAACGACCTTTTGGGACCCTTTGGAACGGATTCATCCTGCGGATGCTTGCCCTCGACGACACTTTAGGGACGCTTTTTCACGAATCGCCGCCGCCGTTTTCTTGGCTCGTTCGTTACAGATTAAAACCGATCGAACGCGACTCGTGAACTTTGCGACTCGCGCTTGTAACTCTAGAAACTGACCTTTCGGTCCTCTTTTGTGAAACGATTCCTAGAATCGCGTAATCCTCTTTACCGGTTTAACTGGGTTTGCAAGTTTATTCCCGTCATACCATCATAACTTTTTTTTTTTACAGCGAAACCAAATGCTTCTATCAGTTTGCTATGTGCTCTACAAAGCCGGCGGGCTCTAATTCTTTGCGTTGAAACTCGTTAACGTTAACCGGTTAACGAAACAATTCGGATAGCGTTGTTCTGTGTAACGCGAATAATCCGAGTCGTGTTGGAATGCAATTGTGACGTGCAGATTATATTTTTTTTTATGCTGACAGCGATTGACATGTAGTTAAATATTTATCTGGCCAACTTAAATGTGTAATTCGACATACGCGTTCGGCGAAATAATGTGCTGCAAATTTCGAGAGAAGTAATCATTATTACAAAACAAAATTATTATTTAATGTTTGCATTTTATGTAATACGTACATTATAATCTCTTTTTGTTATTATCACATTCTTCCTTTTGCATCGGATTTTTCGAGGACTTCACATAAATATTCTTTGATTTATAAAGATATTTAAAAAAAAATGGCTTATGAATTTTTTTTAATTTAACTTCATTGTTCATATCGCGTGTTTGCTCACAATTCGTTGGTTGCGAATGTTTTTATTAGTGGTGACGAGAACAACGGAACTATTATAGCGCTTAAAGCCTGTATCAGACTACGAGTTATTAAAGTTCTAAAAAACCAGAGATTTGTTATAAATCAAATCATGATTAGATTGGCTGTTTAAAGAGTCTAAAAAATATGGTCTGATTGATTATCGTAGTAACGAAAAAAAATGACACTGTGATCACGTGATTTAGTAGACAATCAGTATATATTGGAAAAAATGACAGCGACTAACCTAACCCTAGAAAACAAAGTGTGACTATCACTTAGATCCTTGATTGGCTCAAGTTAGTGTGCATGCACATCATTAAGCACACATATATTTCATACACGCACACGTATATTTCACATTTATATATGCCATTTTGTGTTGTGTAAATGATCATGACCAGGCTCTGTCCTCTAGGAATACTAACCTAACTGATTCAAAGATATATCTCTGATTTTCTAAGACCATAGCCCAATTTATCTTAATTTGTAGTTAAGTTTAACTTGATATTTCACCCAATGAATTTCAACCTTGATATTATTATCATAGATGAAACTTATTGAATAAAATATCAGATTAATTCTATAAACCACAAATTAATCAAAATGAAAATCTGAGTCTTTGGATTGTTATTTACAGTTCTTGGGTGCCTGATTTTATTTTAACCATTCCGAACACTCACTGCGTCATGATTGGCTGAAATAGAAACTAAGTAACCAGGAACTGTAATCGGCAATTCGTAGTCTGATATGGGCTTTATAGTTGGGACAACTCGCGCGTGGTGGTTGCAGACCACGCGCGACTTGTCTCAATTTACAGGAACGACGCTGGCATTCCGGCGGCCGACGGCGACGCTAATTTATATTAATTTTAGACATGGTATATATCTGAATTAACGTGCACTGGCCAGCGCTCTCATACTGCTTTTTTAGCATTCCTGCGCGGGACGGATGGAAAGCTATCCGAATTCTCTCAGCGCCGAAATTCATGGGACGAGTATTCGGCGAGACCGCCCGCAGAAATAAATCGACGAGAACATCCCTGTCAAAGGGAGATGCGACTTCTGGAATTAAACACTGTACTTATGTCTTTTATTAATATACGCCACTTCCAATTAATTTCTTTTCTTAGATAGAGCTTAACTGGAGAATTGAAAAATCCTCGGAAAAAAAAATAAAATTGAACTATGTAAATTATTGAGTATCGATAATACATTATTCACGAGGCGCAATTGTAGTTGAATTTACGATTTCCCGGGCAATTGAACCCAACTTAATTATGTAACACAGAGAGATTTGTATCATTTCCCGAAGGATTTCATTAAATATTCTGCGAAACAAGAAGCGATGGAAACGAATTGTTGAGAATTGTGGCAATTAATTCTTATTATTTATGGTGTAATTGAGTGGACGAAATTGTACTGAATAGATTGAACGTTTTTGTAAAAACAAGATCGTTGATAGGCCGTTGATTCGTAATTTCTCAATAGCCTCATTGTGTATTATCTAATATACATAAAAAAAAAACAAATACATACAAAATATAATGGAAATAAAAACTTTAATTCTCTTGTTAATATAAAAAAGATATAATTATCAAAATATATCGTGAGCAAAAGAAAAAAAATGTTCAAAAATTCATATTTTTAAATAGATAACCAAGCGTTTTTATTTATACATTAATAACAATATAATAATAATAAGTATGTAAAATTGTTCTGTTATGAAAAATATTATGCGCTTTATGATCGTTATGACATGGAATTATAGAATTGTTTGACGATATTGAAGTTGTTTCTCCGCTGAATGCGTTTTTATGTCAGGGGTTCGTGCCGTCGCACGTGCGCCATTGATTTGCATAGCCGTGCAACGGGGTGCAATGGTATCGAGCGAAAGGCTACACGATGTCACAGTGGCACCCGTGCGAATCGATAGACTCGGTATATGCGAACGGAGCGCGTGCAGCATTAACGCATCCGCGAACGCATGCAAATTTCTGTCGACACGCTCACTGAGGGACGTTTCTGTTCTGTCTGCTTGCAGATCCCTGCTTCCGCATCCGTCCCGCCGGGCGTGTCAGCGTTTCGCCGCCACATCCACAATGGCCGTCTGTTTATGGTGAGTGTGTGCGTTACGGTAGTATTAATTTGCGCGACGTTTCTGACGATCAATTCTCCATCGCACGCTCAAAATATTCAACTAAAATAGATTACGATCGAAATGTACGCCATCAAGACGTGACGTAACGAAGAGTCTGCCAATACTTCATGCTATTCAAATATTTGCAACGCTTGCGAATGAGACTTTCGAGCTCGGCTTGCAGTTTGTATACTCAGTTTGCATACAATTTAATTCACATAAGTCATTAAATCAAGTCAGAAATGTATATGAACACGTTTTTGTAAAATTTCGCACTTCGTGAAATTTTGTAAATTTTAGTATATTTTATTTTTTTATGTAACCATTTTATATGTATATCATGCAAAATTTCTTTTGAATGTTAAGTATATTAATTTTTCTACACATGAGATATTCATATACTGTGCATTTTTATTTCTTTGAAATACTATAAGAAGCACTTAAATAAGTCGCAGGTTAAATAATAATCTCTTTCCTTTCCTTTTTTTTTAATGTACAAATAGTTTTACTTTCTAAATACTTTCTAAAAATATTAAAGTATATGTAAGAATCGTTTAATAATTTTTGTATGCTTGTAAAAGTGATAAAAATTAAATTTAGATACGAAAGACCTATTATATGTAATAAAGGATCGAAAAATCATCGCGTGTGCTAAGAGTAAAAGAAGCATAACAGAACTTTATAGTATTCGAGAGAGATATAATATTCTTGCTATATGTAAATTATATTATGTATAAATTTTAGTACACTTGCTCGTAAAGATTCTCATTTTACGCTGTATTTGTCAAACATAGCGCTGGTATGACTATATGACTATATGACACGATATTAATATATGCAGGAAGTTTCCTCAAATCGAAACATAAATTTTGCGTACATTCTCGTATATTCTAAATGCGATAGATCAGAGGCGCGGTAGACGAAAACTATCTAGTCTTCCGCGCTAAATCATCTCCGGCGCAAGAGACGTCGTGAAGCTGAACTCTCTTAAATCCGTCTTATCCCGTGAATTATGGTCGCACAACAATGGCCGTTGCGTGAAATTCTCTCGCCTAACTTGAATCTGAAGGCGTCCAGACGAAAAATAAAGCGTAGATCATGTAATAATCTATAATAAGAAGTGTCTCTTCTTTTCTTATAGAATCAACTATTAAATTAATGGTAAAGTCTTTACCGAACAAGAAATCAACTTTTTTTTATTATAGATATGTAGAATATGATAGAAAATGTTAATAGTTTTTGCATTATAAGCCGCATGTTAAAAATTAATTTTTTGAAAATGCTTGAAAAACGGAACGATGAAACTTTAATCTTTATATAATTTTAATTAAATTTTAATTTTAATTAAAAATTAGTCATTGAAAAAATTGTGAATTGTTCTCTCTGGGTTTTTATCGATAAAATTCACGTTGAAAAAGAGAGAGAGAGAGAGAGAGAGAGAGAGAGAGAGAGAGAGAGAGAGAGAGAGAGAGAGAGAGAGAGAGAGAGAGAGAGAGAGAGAGATAGTATACGTACGTACGTACGTACTACGTACGTACGTAACGTACGTACGTACGTACGTAGTACGTAGTTACGTTACGTTAGTAGTTACGTACGT
>NW_012130087.1:3488633-3497592 GCF_000143395.1 Atta cephalotes
GAGAGAGAGAGAGACAGAGAGAGTTAATACCTGCCATCAACTTAATCTTGTTCACCTTGTAGAAATGTGACGCTCTGTATATTCGATGTTTTTATTCAGTTTATGGAGTTTTATTTCAACAGAGTACCGAGTTGAAAAGTATATAAAAATTCCACAGTCTTGTATTTCTATTCACGAGAGCCATTGCTATTTTCATAAAGGGTTCCAAGTGGTTTCCAGAGCCGGTGAAAATAACACCGTACCTTTTTCTGGCTGCGTGTTTTTTCATCCGCTTTGTTTTTTATTTCAATATCCATCAAGTTTTCATCATATATAAAAATACAAAATGCGATAAGTTTATTCGCGAGAGAAAAAAAGATTGCGAACAAAAAAATTAAAATGTTTGGTCAAAATTTTTATTTTAAAGTCTTCGTGATTACATATTACGTTTTCTAACAAGAATTAACCAAAGCATATTCAGATTTGCGAAGCACTTCAAGATTGAACGCGCCACCTAAACTTTGAACCCCTTATCTTAAAAATCAATTCTAGATTGCTACTTTAAACATAACTTTCTCAAGAATTAAACCGTTTTCAGATGCTGAAAGTTTTGTAATTCATCACTTTCTCTTAATTAAATAGTATGATTCTCGATCATCCTCTCGATTGAATGTCTCCATAACTTTGAGACATCTTGAGTGGTTTCGTTGAATTTTCGTAAGCTCGAACAAGCATTCTAAAGGATTGATGATTGTCCAGTTCTATTTCAGCCAATTACAGCGGACTCACTATATCATGATTGATTGAAGTAGAACTGGGCAATCGTCAATCGTAATCATCAATTTGTAATCTGATACAGATATAAAGGAGCGTCCCCTTTGATTACATGTAATTGACCACATAGCTACTCACAGTGATCGATGCTTAGAATTTTTTCATTGGATAAGCGTGAGTAGAGTGAATGTCTTGACAATCGCAACGTGATCAAACGAGTTCTACTTACATTTTAATAATCCTCTTAATTTTCGAAATCCTCATAGATTTCGATCGAACGTTTTTATATTTTATTGACCGAATGTCTCGATTTTTGGGATTTTTTTCACAAAAGCATTTTTGAAGTCTCCGTGTTTTGATTGAGTGTGTTTCCTTCATCGACGTGTTTACGTAATTGATAGCAGGTGGCGAACGACGGAAGGTGGTTGGCCCATGCAGACAACCACGAAAAATACGACTGCGGCGTCGGCGGCGGCGTCGTTGTCGTCGTCGTCGTCGTAGTCGTCGTTGTTGTTGTCGGTCTACGTCTGCGACAGTCGCTATAAATAATTGGGGGAATCCCGAGGTGTTAGAAGAGATATCGGCGCTCGAGAAAGCCCGCCAAAGTATTCGCTGCTGGTACGAAGATGTCGTCAACGAAGTTGCGATATAGTTAACATTACATTGCAATCTAATAATTTATCATCAATTTTTTATCAACATTATTATAAATAATCATAAATAATCAGAATTATCATAATTAATAAAAAGCATGCGGCACGTAATTATCATTTCTGAAATTAATTCATTTATATTTATTATTGAATATATACAATAGTTCAACATCTTAACATTCAGATCGTAATGGCGCTTCGTTTTTAAAATAATGTATTTAACATAAATGGTCTTGTTTCCAATCTTATTATTAATAAAAACAATTATGTATATTCTATTTAAATAGTTAGAAGTCATGTATTAAAATAATTTAATAAGAGAAAAAAATTATAACATTTTAACATCAAAAAGGAAAACATTTCTATGTATATTATAGACTTGGAGGACTTGTTTTGTTGTTTTTAAATATAGTTGAGGATTAATAGATTTCCCAGCACTGATCTATCACTTTTTTTTGATAAAAGTGGACTTAATTGATTTTTCTTTTATTATTATATATATATATTGTGGTAAGCCACTTGCGTGTATATATGAAGTGTTTCTATTGATTTTCTCGTTCTTTCTTTCTTTGTCTCTCTCTCTCTCTTTTTCTCTCTATTAATCAATATCTGATAATTAAACAAGACTGAGCTCTTATTATCCAAACACTAAGTCGAGATGCAATTGGGTTAGCCACATTACACACAAAGCTTGAAAGCTCGATTGTTTATTTGCTTGTGAGGGTGTTCGTCCTATCGATCGATCGAAGAGCGACACGATGACGGACGTTACAACGATCCTGGTTTTTCTATAGTCATAGTCTTCGACAACGATATACAAAAGCAAGACGACCCAGATCACTCGGAGTAAGATGCCAAAGAGATAGTCACCCTTCTTCTCTATTACATATCTCAGCGACAGACACTATTATCTTTAACGATTTATACAGCTGTCGCTGCGTCCGTTGATGGGATTCCTCGGATTCGCGTCTCTCTTCATCTTCGCTGTGGTTTGCGCTGATGGAGTGCTAGTTTCTGCAAACTGATGAAAACATCTTTGCTTGTTCTGTTCTCCTTTAGTTAGAAATATTCTCTTTGACACTCCATCTCAGTGCTCTAGTCTAGTTCTTGCTTAGTGTTTGTTGGAAACTCCTATTTCAGCTTTAATATCAGAAGTTACTAAAGTTTAATTTCTTTATTTAATTATTTTTATATTATATTCTTAGAATTTATTGATCATTAGCTGTTTTATTTAAGATATTTTAGACAAGTATATTTAATAAGAAGTTGCATTATTATTAATTCCATTTTATTATTAACAAAATGATTATTTTTTAAGACAAAAATTTTTATAATAATAACTTTTATTGTGTTAATATCTTATTAAAAATATCTTATTAAATTTTATATTAGTATCTTATTATATATAACATTAAATTACAATGTCAAAATCAATCTGGTCTATGAATTTCTCTCTCTTGTTTATAATTTGTAGTAAGTGTAGAGAAAACCGAGGCATTATGAGTCACGGGTATCATGGGTCATCGATTGTTTAACATAATCTAGAATATTTAAATTAATATTACTGGTACAATACGACTGTTATTTAGTTGCCCATATTTTTTATCTAGATGACAATGATTAAATTCTATTGTATCGAAAAGCATTGATCATTAATTTTCGTGATGCAACTTATATAAGTAACTTTTCAACCGCATAAAAATGTTTTAATATTATTTTTGTAAAAGATATATGTATGAAGATGAAGTGCAAGTTTTTGCGCATCTTATCTCATCTTTGTAACTTCCTTACAATAATCTAACATTTTTTTTATCATTTTCTATTAAATGTATAATTAAATGTATAATTAAATGTATAATTAGAGTACTATAGATCATATATTAAATATTCATGATAAAACGGGACAATACAGAAAATATATGTACTAAAAGTTTATGTTTCTAAGTAATTATTTTTATTTTATTGTAATAAATTTTTTATTTTATTAATAGTTATTTATTAATAGTTATTTCTCATTTCCTACAATTTTCCATTGTATTATTTAATAATTATTAATTGTATTATATTTTATTGTATTAGTGACTATGCTAAGAATGTGTAAATTAATTGAAAATACTTTTTAACTTTTATCACCGTTATTTCTTGCATAATTTTATTATTTTGTGTGTAACTTATGGGGTATCCCTGGTATGGGGCACTATGGATCATTTCTTAAAAAAAATATATTTTTATTTTTTTCTTAAAAACTAATCAATATTTATTAGATATATTTATTAAATTTTAAAATATGCATTATGCTTTAATTAATTATTAAAAAAAATGGTATAAAAATTTTTATATTTAGATGTAGTTTTAAGAGTTTAAATTTTTGTGACTCATGGTGCCTCAGCCTACCTTATACAAAAGTTATCCCTTTGATAATTTTATTCTTAGACTTTTTTTTCGAGAAAACA
Source organism: Atta cephalotes (assembly GCF_000143395.1). Lineage (NCBI taxonomy): Eukaryota > Metazoa > Arthropoda > Insecta > Hymenoptera > Formicidae > Atta > Atta cephalotes. The sequence continues at coordinate 3,492,493 of NW_012130087.1, forward strand.
AAATATCTTCTTTTCTCGTTTTTTTTTTTGAACCTCTTGTATGATAATATTATTTTCTCACAAAATCCTTTTATTATGAGCGATAAAAATACTCTTACATCTCTGCTTCCTTTTTCTATTTATTTGCGTACTTATTTACTTAATCTTATTTGAGTTGAATTTACTTCTTTGTAATTTTAAATTTGACTACATACACATGCTGAATTGTTTTGTTTAATGTAAAGCTTTTTTTATTATTTTGTTTACAATTAACTTGAATAATCTATTTATTAAATTAAATTAAAATGTATTTGATATTTTAAAATCTATTTGTCAAAATTTTTCGCTATTAAAAATTTTTTGTTTCATTTAGTCTTTTATTTATCAGTTTTCGTACTTATAATTAGTTCAGAAATAGAAGTTCTAGAAAACTAATTATACGGCTATCTAGATGGCTTCTTCTCATATGTAGATTTTTTTATTTATTCGAAAAAATCGAAATGTATTATATATAAGAAGTCAAGAAATGTTTTTATCTGTGTAATTGTACTGTATTTCGTTTGATAGCGTAATTTTTGCTAACAAATACACATTTCATTCCAATAGCGATTCTCGCAAACAGCTTCAATTAAGAACAATAGATAATGGATTGAACAATAGATAATGGATTGAGTGGATGACTTTCGAGTTTAAAAAATAACAGCTTTTGTTTCTCTCCCCTGTATCGCTGGCGTGATGAACGTGATTCAAATTTTAAGCAAAAAATGTAAAAATCCGTAAACAATCGGTATTATTTCACAAAAAAAATTTACAAACATCGATATTACAATTTTCCTCAATAAATAGGAACGAGTTATAATCTTATCGAATAAATTATCCTATTATTATGATTAATAATGTCATATGTGATAATTATTAATAGCTCCATTTATAGGAACATTAATAAATATTAAATGTAGAATATGTGAGATATGAATAGTAACAAAGTGTAGTGTGTGTGTGTGTGTGTGTGTGTGTGTGTGTGTGTGTGTGTGTGTGTGTGTGTGTGTGTGTGTGTGTGTGTGTGTGTGTGTGTGTATGTTGTTTTCGTACATTTTCAATGATAATTTTTTTCTAATCTTTAAAAATAAAAATTGAGTAAAATAATACGATGTTTTTTTTACTTGAATGTCTTTTCAAAAATTCTGATTAGTAAAACTATAATTTAATGCTAATCATAAAAGTATATTTAAAGAAATGAATATACACAGTGAGAAAAAATATTCAGGGAAAGTACAAGGAATTTGTTATAAAAAAAGTTTTATTTGTATAGAAAATAAACATTAATTAACAATTTTATACAATTTTATACAATGAATACATTCTGTTCTAATATTAACAAAGTTCTAATATAAACAAAGAGTTTCGCATGTATTCCTGATTTTAAAAGCTAAATTTCTCGGCTGTACAAATACTTTTTGAGCATTCAAACAATACAATTTTTAATTTTCGCCTTTTTTTTTGATGATATATTTTGTATAATTAATACACATCTTTTTGGTATATATAATTTTAAGAAACATATAATCTACTTTATTCTTTATAAATAAATTGTTAATTATCTGACAAGAAATGATCATCAATTAAACGTCGAATCGATGTCAAATTGATATTGAAATCATCGTATTTATATCAATTCGACATAAATTCGATGTCTCATTTCTGGATAATATTTACTTTTTAAAAATAAAGTTTTTTAAAAAATATTTTCTCTGTACGAATACTTTTTGCTCACTATATATAATCAATTTTGAAGAAAACTCTTTCTGGCTCTTTAATGTAAAATTTATTCAAGTTAGATCCAATTTTAAATTCAATCTGGATTCTGACTGAATCTTAGCTACATCCTAAATGGATTTTCGCTGGATTTTGAGTTGATACTTGATCTAAAAAATAAACTCAAGAGTTCTAATTGACTTTATATATGAATCATGAGAATGTTAAAATGGTTTTTAGCAGTCATTTGAATATATTTGAATGCATGAGTGTTAAAACATGGCGAATTATTCCAAATCGCTAATCAATGACGTTAATCATATTATTTGGACATACCTGATGTTTCATTCTCATCTAAATCCAAATATATGATAATTTGAATTGGAGCTTTACTTTTCTGTCAGAATAATTCTCTTCAGTAATGGAAAGTGTAACGAACTCATTTTCTATCTTTGACTTTATTTCCTTGACATTAATTTATGTTTATTGTACGCAACCAATTACACACAGATCTGTAAACGTTAATTAAGCTTGCAAAAGTGATATAGTTTCGATTGTTTATGTTGCAAATATCGTATCATATTGCGTCGCGTGCACTTTGTCGCGCACTTGTCCTTGAAAGAAATTATAATTTATAATTAGATTGTGAAATTCTCACATGAAATGTCACACTTTCAGATCTCTTTTTTCTCGTTTTTTTTTCTTTTTGAATTTCTTGATAACAAAATGTTGTTCTACTGTTGCTAAGAAATACTAAGAATAAATCAAAATAAACAGTAACAGCTGCTGAGAAAAAAGTTTGGTACTTGTGACTATATTTAAATATAACTATGATTATTATTATGTTTATTATTTTCATAATGTTAGTAATAATAATAATTATATGTATATGTAATAAAATAATTATGTAATTATTATAATTTAACTACTTATGTTTATTTTGTAGTTATCTTTGGACCAATCATATTTTATATGATTATCCCAAAAATGACTAGCAATAATAATCATAATTATGATAATATATAATTAAATGGTATATAAGATCACAGATACTAGAAACACACACAAGACACTTTTTTTTCAGTCCACCTATTTCGGTTCACCGTGAATTATTATCATTTGAGGATCTGTATACTTTTTAACTGTGACAAAATATGATAAATAATATCAATTTAAATTGTCAGTTAAATAACGAATTTATACGAATTTTCGCCTTGATCCTTTTCTTGTTCCAGACAATTCTGGGGCACGTAGGGACTCATCGGGCAGCAACGTGCTGAGGCGCGATCTGCCGCAGGAGCGGTCTGACGTGGCACTTGTAGGTGCAGCGCAGCCCAGTGGAAGTATCCGCATTGTCAGTGCTACTATTCCGTGGGTGCCCTGAAAATCTCACGTCCAAAGTGGCTAAGAGCGTAAGTCCCCGTCGTGCGCACCAGGAGTGCTCCAGCGGGGTGGACGGTGTGCAGGTGCAGGCGGCGGCGCAGGTGCAGCAGCAGCAGGAGAGACGAACACCGAGGCGCATGCCTTACCTGGGGCCTGACATGACAACCCGGCTATCCGCCATGTTTTACACGGTTGAGGTCGGGGACACCAAGTTTACCATCCTGAAGCGCTACCAAAACCTCAAGCCTATCGGATCGGGCGCGCAGGGGATAGTCTGGTGAGTGATTTGATAATTACTAATATTATATTTCGCAGTTTTTTTTTCTTTTAGAATTATTAGTCTTTAGAATTAAGGAGAGACACGTACGGGTACCGAGAATCGACGAATTTTCCTTAGAAATCCCAGCAAAATCACAGTGAAATCCCATACAATTCTAACGATTTTATGAAAATAAAAAATAATATATAAAATAATTCAAGAGAATTTGAAAAGTCTACTGATTCAGTTTCAATATCCAATATCGAATACGCAGCCACATGAAAAATTTTATCTATTGCACGCGATGTTTATAACGTTTCGCTATGTCTGTTTCCTGGATAAAATAATGTCATCTACCTTCTCTCAAACTATACAATCGATAACAATGCCGATGTCTATCAGACGTAAAAGTTTCGGAGGTGGATTTGAAGCCGAGTATATACGTTGTATTGCTATGTCGATATATTTATCAAAGGGAGAAAGAGGGTTAACTATGATTTTTCTTATTCGCGCTCGGGGACCAATCAAGATCAACAGTAAAGGAAATGGGAGACACCGTTTGCCATGCGGAAGAATGGGGGAGGCAGAGTAAATCGGGGAATTCGATTTAAAATAAGAGGAGATGTCAGGATTTCGCGAGAGTATGCGAGTTTCCGGCGACAGAGAGCAACGACGACGAGAGGCACAACGCCCCTTCCTTGTAAGCCGACGGCGTAATGTTGGAAAAATCGTCCTCGTTGACAGTTTCACGGCGTTTTTTGTTGTCGTTCTTGCCATCGATATCCGATTTTCACAGACGAATTAAATCGATGGCATTCTTTTTCTTGTGAATATCCGAGCACTGAATAGATACCGTCATGTTCTCTTCATATCTGGAAGATATTTAGGGTAGTATTTCGCAACGATTCAAGGTAATAGATAAAAATATTGCAGTGAAGATTTAATAAGAAATAAATAGAGAAAGAGGAAATACATCAAGAAAAGAAATTGTGACTAAGGATTTAAAATCGAAATTTAAAATTATTATTATAAAGTAATACAGAATATCCTTTTTTTTTATTTTAATATTGTTTCATATTATATCTATTTATATTCTATATTTTTTAAATAATATGAATTAATTCATAAAACATTTAATTTAAATATGATTTGTCTTTTGTGATATCATTGAATGTTTACTGTAATTGCGATCATCTTTTAACGTTTCAGCAAAATTAGAATTTGAAATTACAAAATCAGAATATTCTTTGCATTTTATAATTTATTTCCTTTTACAAACTCAAGAAAAATTTAAGTTTTGAGTTTCTCAAGTTTTATACATCGATTTTTTCAAGTTTTCGTAAAGTAGGAAGAGGACTTAATGATAAGTTAATATACCTTTTAATATGTTCTTCCAGTTGATCTCATAATTTCGCAAATAGTCATTATTCCCTTTTCTTTCTTCCTCCGATTATTAAGGACATTCTTCAAAAAAATCCATTTTCTTTAGATTTTTCTAAAACTTACAGAAAAAGCTTGTTTATTAGGCCTGAATATATGTGCTTTAAAACTCAATATCCGGAGCGAAATTAAAAATCGAGATATTCCACTTTAAAGTTGAAGTGTTTAAAATATATACATATATACATACATATGTGTGTGTGTGCGTGCGCGCGCGCGCGCGCGTGTGTGTGTGTGTGTGTGTGTGTGTGTGTGTGTGTGTACATATATATATATATATTGGA
>NW_012130087.1:3497772-3500727 GCF_000143395.1 Atta cephalotes
TACATACATAGGATCCCTATCTAAAGCTTATTCGAAAGCGGTCTTTTTATTCACTGTAAAAAAGTTTTTCTTAACAATTTTTTGAAATAATAAGACATAAAACTTAACATCACAAGGAATAATATGAAATTTGTCTGAATCGAGTTCGGATATTCGTTTTTAAGAAATCATTGAGCAAAGCAAGTAGTAAAATAAGTAAAGTCGTTATTTTTTTGACCGGCGTTAGTAGCGAAGACGGGAGGCATTTTATATTGTATAAAAAAGTTTATACAAAAACATTAACACTGGAATATTTTATACTGTATAAAAGTGAACTAAATTTTCAAAAATATTATAATGGTAAGCATTAATGTGCTTATTAGATTGAGTACAACTGCAGTCGGAGAACGTCCTTAACGATCTAACATTAGTGTGATGGTCGATTTATATTCCGATCTCGTAGATTGTTGAAATTCATAGCAAACATTATTGATCGAGTCACAATGATCGTTCCTTGGATCGTTTTTTTCGGTGCCTCGTACGTGTCTCTCTTTTCTAACGTTCGATAGGAACTGAAATACTGCATTATCCGAGAAAGCGCAATCTCGAACAATACATGGTGGCCGTAGCATGCAGGTAAGTCGAACGAATGGACGAACGAAGGGAATGCGGATATCGGTTTTCGATAAAAATTCTGCCGTGTAGTCCATTACGGGAAATATGCGAGACGCCTTTTCATTTTGTCACGCCCCTCGAGAAGCAAGCTGCTCTCGAAAAGGACGGTTGATTTCGTGTGCACGGAAGGTAGGTCAGGATGCAAAAGGAAATCGGCTAACGACGGTCGGATATTATCCACAGAGGAATCTGTGACCTATACATTAATTCTAGCGTTATCAGGAATATCGAAGATAATTTTTGCTAATATTAAAAAAATTTTATTATCCTATAAAAATAAAGAATATTTTAATCAAGCATTATCCTTTTAATTTCAATATAATATTATAAAATGACTAAGAAAATGTTATAGTGAAGCTCTCATGAAAGTAACCATAAAAATTCACAGTTACGAAAAGTATCCTGATATTGCTACGATCGAGATGATGATAAAATGCCACTGAAGAGTATTTCGAGTTAATAGCATTTCTTGAAAACAAAATATATTTTGAAAATGCATATTCCGAAATTATTTCAAATAAAGCAAAGGAAATGGTTTACATGAAAGGAAATTTATTAATTTCTTATATGTCTACTAAAGAGTATCATTAAGACTTTATGAAAATATCTATATATATATATCAGATGTATTTTAAGACTTTCAATAATCATTAAAATAATTAAATTTAAATACTACGTAAAACATTTTGAAGAATTCGATAAATCAAATTTAAATTTTAGTTTCTATTTTGAAATTATTTTTCTTGTTAATTTCTTTAAAAATGTAGATCAAACTACTGTTATATCGACCTGTTTGTTTTGAACTGTATCTTTTTTATTATGCTTTTAAAAAAAGATCATCTTAAATTTATAGTGTTGCAATTTTTACTTTATTTTTGTAGAAGCGTTAGAACTTGTACGTAAATTTATTGTAAAAAGTTATTGTAAAAAGATATATGTTCGTTGCTTTGAAGTCACAGAAGATTTCTCGGGAAGAGAAGGTTAATGATTTCTTGAAATCTGTGCGAATATGCCCGGCTTTTACTATTATTCTAAAGTTGTAAAGCACACAGAATGTTTGAGTAGGAGCGAGAGGGAGTTTCTGAGCTCGTTTGATCGCGTTTAACCGACCGTCGAATGTGATTTCTCTTATGAAAAAATGATCTCGGAGACCAACACGACATTTTGAAAGGTAGGACGAAGATAATGTTCTGTCGTGAAGAACCATCTCTATATTTACGATTATACGATGAAAAATCCGCATGCCTTTCACGTGCTTTCTAGCAGCATATTTCTGGCATCGCTCGTTATTTTTCCAATTTGGTCCTGATAATTAAATCCGTTCGTAAATCGCGTCCGTTTAACGAGTCACAACTGCGAAATATTTTTAAGTTATAAAATCGAAATTTTTTACGATGTAATTTGAAGTAAAAAAATCATTGAAAAAATTAATAAGTTTATAAACTAATTTAATGTTTAATGATTTAAAAAATTAAAAATTAAAATTAATAGTTTTATAGAATAATAAAATTATCGTTTCTTATAAGAAACATAATAACGTATCTGTGGCTTGATAAACTATTTATTTCAATCTTTTTTATGCACATTTTTTTTTCATCTTTATAAAACTTCATCTTTATAAAACTTTTATATATACACATATATCTATATTTTCTGAATGATATATATCTATAAAATATAATTTTTATATACATAAAATATAATTTAATATATAATAGCTATACAATGCAGAACTTTTCAACTGTATCGCAGCAATCCTATTAACAATTTTAATTTGATTTTATATTCTTTTATTTTGCCGATTTGCTTATCCTTATTGCATGGTTTTTGGATCCATCCTCTCTCGCACCATTGATTTACTTGAGATTTACATTGGTGTAAAATATCAATATATTGCATTGAACGGATGGTTCCGATAATCAAGCACGAATTCTTGCGACGCTGTTCTTGAAGGAAAATCGAGAGAGAAAAAGAGAAGAAGAGAGAGGTCTTTGAAGGATTGCCAGGTGGAACGACGGGCTTAACTCGAGTTCGTTCCAACAGTTATACATCATGCTCGTTTGTCCTTTGAGAATGCTGTCGGTGACGTTGTTGTGGCGGTCGACGGAGAAAAATTATGTTTCGCGAAATACGACACGTTTTGCAACGCAAGGCGCAAAATATAATTTAATATCTTTCAGCAAGTTCCTACATACTTACGATAAATAATAAAATTTAATTCGTCATCTATTGCCACAGATGTATTTTAATTAAGTTCTTGGGCAATTCATTTTGCGATATAAATGGATTTGAAAGACTAAT
>NW_012130087.1:3501399-3502951 GCF_000143395.1 Atta cephalotes
TATATATATATATATATATATATATATATATATATATAATAAAAGTGATATATAAATATTTGTATAAACTTCAATTGTTTAACGTATCTTAATAATGATGTTAATTAATCGTGCGAATTCTTTTTTTCTTATTTAATAAATTGATATTAACAAAATAAATGAGTTCCACCATGAACTCGTAACTTGCGCCATTTAAACATTGAAAACGTATTTTCGCAAGTGTCGTCGAAACCTGACGACGATAAATTTTCTCCGTTGTCGCGATCGGCTTGATCGTTTTCGTTTCCTGTAGTCCTTGTGTCGTTGGTTTGGTAGCTAAAGCCGTGATATACACTACCTAAGTTAAGGCACGAGAGCCGCCACGAGAGCTAGAGAGAGAAACAGGGAGAGAAAGAGAGAATTAAAGAACATTTAAAAAGAGGTAATGGCGACGAACGCGACGGAATCGAGCAACATTCGGAGCGGCTATCGTCGTCACATTTTCGGCGACACCGAGCTTTGCATACCCGAGAGATACGTCGACGTCGTTCCGCGTGGCGTCGGCGCTCAGGGTATCGTATGGTGAGTAAAATCCACGACTTATACAGATTATATGCTGCGAGTGTATCTATTTTTCTGTCTGTTCCACTTTCTGTCTTCCTGCCTTATAGTATTTTATTTTGTATCAAAGAGCTTATATCACGTCCAAGTAATAACATATTAAATTCACTGCAGTCATCGCTGAAAATTTGGTGCACATTTCTTTGACCTTTCCTTGCGGAATAATTTCTCCATATCATTTTAATAGTTTTCGTAATTTCATTTTTTTAAATTAAACTTCTGAGAGTTTATTATTTTATACATTAATACGAGAAATTTTTCTGATAAAATGCGTGCTCTGTTTTTATCCGAATAGGTTTTTTTTTATTAAAACAATTGTTTTTATGAAATCATTATTTAAATTAATAATTATTGTTTTATTAAATTGAAAATCTTATCGAAAATCTTATTAAATTGTGCCACACGGACGGGATATAGGCACGCTTATCACAACATAAGTAAATTTAGATAAAAATTTTTAACTAACAGAATATTTCACTTTCAATTATTATTTATTTTAGTTTGATGCATTTAGTTTGACGAAATCGCGCGTTCAAGCGTGTATGATCCAACGATCTTGAATGTTTTCCTCCATCTTTGTTACAGCGCGGCGTACGATACCGTCACTGCGCAAAATGTGGCGATCAAGAAGCTATCCAGACCTTTTCAAAACGTGACACACGCGAAGAGGGCCTACAGAGAGTTCAAACTCATGAAGTTGGTCAATCACAAAAACGTAAGTTCTTTCATTTTATTTCGACCATTCTTTATGCGTGACATGAATATACTTTTTGGGAACGCATATTGTTGTAAATATCATAATATTTTTTTTAAACAATTATGATTCTAAATTGGACCAATGAGGATAAATCTAATTAAGTAAGAGAAGTCCTATTATCGGTTGATGTGGATTTTAGTGCTTAAATATTTCGGTGTGAATTTATATACATATTAGGGATACATATGGGAAAAA
>NW_012130087.1:3503989-3512011 GCF_000143395.1 Atta cephalotes
GCCACGAACTTTTTCCCATACCTAATATTTAATTCTGTAAATTTCGCGCGCCGAAATCTTTTTCTTGTCGCAATCATGAACAAAACTATGAAGTAGTAATTCACATTATTAAATTTCACATTATTAAATTAACATGCAATTTAATAATATTAATGCTAACAAATATTTTAGAAGAATATCAATAATTTGATGTTAACAAGAGCTCTTAAAAACTGCGAATAATTTATTACGAAAAATATTACTTCATTTTTTTAAATTGCTATAAAATATAAGTATCTCATTTAAATCTTACTTACTGTTGAATCAAACACATACAGTATATGTCTTGATATGTAATATTATTTCGTGAGAATTGTAGTTGCGCTTTGTACTGTACAAATGAATGTAAAACTCTTTGTCATTCCTCCCAATTAAATTAGATAGAAATGCATGGAAGAAAACTACACAGAGCTAAATGAGAAAATGTTACAGTGACGAATAAGTCGCAGTAACACAGTCGCACAGTATATCGCGAGTAGTTTCTAGCTTCAACACAATTGTAATTTATCCTTGTCATCAAATAATTTCTGACAGAATAGTTGTTAACAGAATTATAAATTAAGGGATTGTGATAAGAATTAAAATTAAAGTATATTCGTACAATAAGTGTTTATCTTAATCGGGTTAATAGTTTCAATTTCCTACAATTTATTTTAATCCCATTGTTTTTAATTCTGTGTTAAGAAAATCGAAGTTATATTGCGTTGGTGGAATAACAATGTAAATAGTTTCACATAATTCCGAAAGAGAGAGATGAGTTTAAGTATCTGTTGTATAGTTTTAGTCAGAGAAAGAATTAGAAAAAGAACAAATTTTATTATTCACATATCTAAGCATTGTCTAAGGATTTCAAAAACGAAATCGATTCGTCAATTTACGATTTGTTGTCTTGCAGATAATCGGTCTCCTGAACGCGTTTACACCGCAACGATCGCTGGATGAGTTTCAAGACGTGTATCTGGTGATGGAGCTCATGGACGCTAATCTATGCCAAGTGATCCAGATGGATCTGGACCACGAGCGTATGTCGTATCTCCTCTACCAGATGCTGTGCGGCATCAAGCACTTGCACTCCGCCGGCATTATTCACAGGGTAGGTGATGTTAGCAATTTGCGCGTTGCGCCCCAATGAAAATTGCATAACGGGCAGAGCCATTTAATCTACCGTAACGAGATTCATTAACGATGACTATTCCTGTATACCGTAGTCTCGCGGTTGTTGTTGTCCCGCCGCGGCGAAAGAAATAACTACCATCGTTCCGATTAATTTCCCGGTGCACCGCACGTTATAATAGAATAGTTAAACCGGCGTCGAGCTCATTAAAAATGAGAACACGGCGCAACGATTGCGGGATTGTTTGCGTAATTAACGCGCTAAAAATTAAAATTCATATAGCTGGAAATAGCTGGAACAGCGTTGACTCGTGACTGACTCGCCACTTCGCGATTATTATCAATCGCTCGCATGGCATCTTTTTACGATATTAACTATTAGTTTTAATTATTTTTTTTCTTTCACGATTCTTCAGATAAATCTCTAAAATTTGACTTTGTTTCTTGTATAGGATCTGAAGCCAAGCAATATTGTCGTAAAATCTGACTGTACGCTAAAGATTCTTGACTTTGGCTTGGCGAGGACCGCCGGTACCACATTTATGATGACGCCCTACGTCGTCACACGATATTATCGGGCGCCGGAGGTAAGTTAGATTCTCTTGTAATTTTTTGCACAATTTATTTCTGATTAGTTCGATCTGTTTCACTCATTCATTTTTTTTTCTTGCTAGGTGATTCTGGGCATGGGTTACAAAGAGAATGTGGACATCTGGTCGGTGGGGTGCATCATGGGCGAGATGATACGCGGTGGTGTATTATTTCCGGGCACGGATCATATTGACCAGTGGAATAAAATAATCGGTAAGACCGAATTTTCCATAATGATAATAATAATAATTATTATTATAATATATAAATGATATTTTAATAATAATCCGTACGCAATATTATAAAATAAAATTCTATAAAATGTGCAGAATAGAATTAAAGGAATGCAAAATAAAATTCCACATGATGTTGCTATATTATAATCTATTCTGAAAATGTGTTGTTGAAATCAATTAAAACATAAGATGACAAATGATTTTATTAGAATTTATAAACATTCAACAATATTTGTATATTATTATTTAATATTTTTTATTGTGTAATCACAATTATTTAATTAATTATGTGACATTTTTTATCTCATGAATAATTAACGCGTAACCAGAGTCATGACCTTTTTTTCAATGTAAGCAGATACATGATCTCCTAATAATTTTTATTACCAAGATAATCGTGATATTATCTTACAGTACTTTTCTTAATATTGATTTTTTTGTTAAATAAAGGATAATGGCAATTATCTAGATTCCCTACTACTGTATCATAAAAATAAGATAGTTGCTCTTATCTGCAGAACAACTTGGTACACCGGCGCAGGAATTCATGCAACGATTGCAGCCGACCGTCAGAAATTACGTAGAGAATAGGCCACGATATCCAGGCTATCCCTTCGAGAGGCTATTTCCAGATGTTCTATTCCCCTCGGACTCCTCAGAACACAATAGATTAAAAGGTGAGTAGGTCAGCAAGTCGACGCCCTGCATCGCGAGATTGATCGCGAGACGCGCATGTTCTGGCGCGCGGATGACGAGATTATCCGCATTCTCGTCATCGCCTTGCCTTGCCTCTCCCTAACTCTTCCTTTCATAGTTTTTACTTCCTTTTCTAGCGAGCCAAGCCAGGGATCTATTATCGCGCATGCTCGTGATCGATCCGGAGCGACGCATTTCCGTGGACGAGGCGTTGCTGCACAATTACATAAACGTCTGGTACGACGAGGGGGAAGTCAATGCTGTAAGTAGACTTTATCGATTGATCGCGTGAATAGATGGTCATTTTCAATCATACTGTCTTCTTTGAAAATCAGGAAAAACAGGATTTACTATAGTCGTTGATTTAATTTGAGAAATTGCATACAATTTTTTTATATTTAAAAAAAGTATACATAAAAAGAACAATTTTGCTGAAAAATTACTTAAAAAATTAGCTAAATACAGGTCTAAAAATAATTTGGTTTTTCATCAAAATATATAAGAATCTTAAGCATAATGAGCAATGTTACAAAAAGTTTTACAAGTAATTTTTTAAAAATAATATATAAATGATGATTTTGTTGAAATATCTAAAAATTTAATTATATACAGATCGGGAAATACTTTTGTTAGACCATCAAAATAATTGTAGGACAAATGTCACATGTCACATGTAATTAATTGTAGATTGCTAAATCAATTTCAGTGTCAAACTGAAACTGATTCTAGCCATCTACAATTACGTGACATTTGTTCTATAATTACTTTGATGGTCCAACAAACTTATTTCCCGATCTGTATGTAATTAAATTTTTAGATATTTCAACAAAAATTAGATATTTTAACAAAACAAAACCATCGTTTGTATTATTTTAAAAAAATTATAATTATAAAAATAATTCTAGTAAATGTGAAAACATAATGCTGCAAGCAATTATCCTTATGTGATGAAGAATTTTTTTAACAAGATAAACTTCTCTTTTGTTTTCATTAAATACTCATAAAATTGATTGTTAATCTTTCGTTTGTGTAATAATTTATAAGAAATTCTGATTTATTTTATAGCCTGCGCCAGGTCCATATGATCATAGCGTGGACGAGAGGGAACATACGGTGGATCAGTGGAAGGAGCTGATTTATCAGGAGGTGATGGAATACGAAACAAGCCACAATCCCGCGGCGGTTGCTCAGTCATCAGAAAGCGCTGGGAGTCGGTAGATACCGCAGAGCAGCAGCCCATCCACGGTTCCCTTCTCGTCGAGGAAGCATCCGAATAGTCTTACCTACCGCCTGGATATCGCCGGAGCATCGTAGTGAGAGAGGGAGGGAAAACTGGAGAAAGAAAGGGATGAAAAGAATGAAGAAAAGAAAGAAGCTAAATCCATGTCCACGAACCTACCTTCCTTTCCTTCGGGAAGGCAAGAAACAGCGAAAAAAATATGGAAAGAGAAGAAGGATACTCTATCGAGTATCATAGGGGGATAAATTGTAGTCTTTTGGCAGCACATGTAATCAAGACGAAACTAGTCGAAGATGATCAATTAATAATTCCTCCGTTCGATCTTCTCTCTCTTGGAACGATCTAGATGATCTGAGTAAACGCTCCTGCAGGAGCGAAACTCGTGACCGCTATATGGCACTTTGATAGGTGCCACCGAACACTCAAGACACTTTCGTCGCTTTCTTTGTGCTTTACCAAAGCAATGGAGGTCAATAAGGATCGCGGGAGAATTCCAGGATCGGAGGATAAGTTTACGGAGAAGAGAACTAGAGAGAAAGCGATGGATACAGGAGAAATTATCGTGTCACGCGTTGTCGTCTCCTCAACTACTGCCAGCCTGGTTGTTGGACGAACTTCTTCTCTCTTCCCCTCAGTTTATTCGTTTCCTTGATTAACGCGAAATCTCCGAACATCTCCTCCGGAAATCCCTAAATTGTTTCGATCCACGGAATAATATTTCTATCTCGATTCGCGGCTACTTGATCTTTCTCTTAGTACAACAGTTTATCGCTGTGCAATCTGAAAGCGGACGTCGTTTCATACTTTTTGATCGTCTTGTAATCTTGGACGATATTTGACGTGCATTTCATAGCAATAAAGTCGACGTGAAAGAGAAACGATATAGAAATATCATATTCCTGTGATGATCGTTGTAAGGTTATACAAAAACGGAACTAGATGTGATCGTTCCTTTAACTTCCGGAGGAGTAAGTGATCGATTGCCCGTTACAACTTCCGAAAAGATCGGTCGAGCGCGTTTATCTTTTGCGCGCGAGCAACATATAATATATATATATATATATATTTTTCGTATCATTGTAAGCACATATGGGAACACATTCTGAATGTAACTTTTTAACGCGACCATCCATGCTCTTTCAGAGTATGGAGCACAAAGATATCAGATTAAGAAGATAAGGGAAAATTTACCACAGAGCTTATAACCGCTCGATCTTCGTCTCGCGTGTGTAGCGGGCGATCATCAGGACGAGGCTATCCTTAGAATTTTGTTTCATTAATCGCTGGATGTCGCGAGGGATATATAAGTTAGGTAGATTTGTTAATATTTAATTCATGTGGCTCCGTACGACATATGCATGCCGCGCAATGCAATGAAGCGTGTGAGGCGCAAGAAAAATAGAAAAAATGACGCGCTACACGTCGAGTCTCGAAATCATTCGTATCGCGAAAGGAAAGAGACGCGATCGATGAGATATAGGATTTTTTGTACATAATAATTGATTATTGTGAATTTAGTGCTGTGTGCGAACGAGAGTGTCCGCACGATCTCGCGCGGTACTGATTTTTTTCGTAAGCGTGTACCTTTCGTTCGGATACTTCGCATCTCCGCTCTGTGTGCTTTCGTCTCGGTCGTTATCAGTGCCAGTAGATACGCGATTCATGATACTTCATATTAGTAGTCTCGTAGTCGTAAGAACAATTGGCGAACGCTGATTAATTTTAATGAGTCGAAGTAGGAAGAAAAAGAAAGAGGATGAAGTAGTGCAATGTCACAACGATCGATCTCTGCGTAATAACGTCAGGGACACTGCAGTCCCACGAATACCGATTATATCTTTAGTACGAGTAGTAGTGCGATAAACGATACTACTCCCTTCTCGTGCAATCTCGCGTATAACGTGTCGTGCGATGAACTCACGGTGCTTAGTATTTTACAATCGAAATAACCGAGAGAGAATTCGATATTAAATCGACGCAATAATCGGTGGAATAAAACTACAATCGATCGCGCATAGAAAGCGGCGAAAAGGGATGATTTTCGCTTAGTTTATTTTGCGAAGATATGGATCTTTGTCGAACATTTATTAATTTTTTATTATTATTTTTTTTAATAGATCGTGTGATTTGTATTATTATATAGGGGAATATGACATAAAAGATGAAACACTTTTTGACTAGAATATCGTGAAACGGTATACAATAGACGAGGGTGAATTGGGTTGGGAGAGCCGATAATGCTGATGATGATGATGATGATGATGATGATTATGATGAGGATGATGATGACGATGATGATGATGATGATAATGATGATGATAATGATGATAACTATATAAAACAATTGTATTTATTACGTGAATCGACGAGGAGATCCTACAAATAAATAGCGACTCGATGAATGATGATGAAGAATAATTGTATAATGTAAACGTTAAATTTTTATTTTCCACGACGATAGTTATGTGAATATATTGCTACAGTCCGATCCAAATATAATCAAGCTTTTGTAACACTAATTATAATAAAAAGTCTAATGATGATACTGCTAATTACACATAATTGTATCGCACACACATGGTTAAAATTATGAAATATGAGCTACAAATAAGCGGTCTCGATTCTGCGCGTGTACGGAAGAGGAGAGTAGTGCGCCAAAAATCTTTACAAATTCAGCTAGTCGTCGTGCTGCAGATCCGCGACGAATATCCCTTTTCATCAACGTATTTCTTTTACAAACTGTATACATGTCCCATTATATACATATGTATTATGAACGAGCTTCTTTATTATGAAATTAAGAAGAAAAATTAGAACATTCGCTACGCTATTTTTTACCCTACGCGCCTAATTCGTCAAAAGTGTATATTTACAGATATATCTGTTGTATTTTGCAATGACACTTCATCGAAAGTAATGCGATTAAAATGAATTAAGATTAAAATGAACGCAACAATCTTCCCGGCGTTCTAAGTGTTAATCCCGTAAAAAATAAGTTAATTAAAAGAATTATTCTATGTAATTATGTTTCTTCAATCTTCATAATTGGAGATTAAATACAAGATTCTAATTAGACAATAAAATTCAAAATTTTTGAGTTGTCTGTTAAAGACAATCTTTCAGGAAAAAATTATATTTGTCTAATAACTTGTCTTAAACGACATTTCTGAATAATAACTGTTTTTTTTCCTAAAGCAATTTCCTGAAATGATAATTTATATCTGTCTGAAATTTGCCAATTTCTCTTCTTTTTCTAAAGTGACATTTTTGATATTTAGCTATACCTTCTCCACCCTGCCACTTTGCAAATTTGTCGCGCACATCATCCCGAAAATGAATGCATGACGCATAAGAGATATATTTTACGGCCCTCGCCATCACCACGCACGTTAAGTAAAGTCAATTATATTTAATCAGCGGACGATACTTAGCAATTAAAAAAAAGCGTACCCAAATTATACCTCTTGGGCATTTAGCACTTGCACACAGGGTAACTTCTGCGGCCCTTCGTGCGTGTACTCACAGGGTGATTCTCGTCGAACTTAAGCGAAAAAAAAAACAAGAAAGGAAAAAATGCAAGAAAAAAATCCAGAAAAAAGTTGTAGCTGTTCCGAAAGGCGGAGACGAGGCGCGGTTGAGGGTGAGAATGTGAGATGAGAGAAAGGGAAAGAGCGCGAGAGAGAGAGAGAAAGAGACAACTATTTTTCCATTTTACAAGTTGCAAAAAGCCTTTTTCTTCGCACAATAAGCGCGCTAAAGGAAAACTCGGTGAACTATGTGATTCCTGATGAAATTTCGTCCAGCTCCTTCTTGTGAGCCAGCACAATCTTTTAAATCACTTTCGAGGATCGCTAAATCGCTTGCGACGTTTCTTTCCCGTTTGCGATACGAGAAAGATAAAGAAAAAGAGAGAAAGAGAAGGAGAAAAACTATGTGAGAATTTTGTAATATTCGCTATGATAATCTCTCCCTGCGATATTTGTATTACAAGACAGAATTTCTAAAGATTTTTGGATATACGCCATAAAAGAGAGAGAGAGAGCGAGAGAGAGAGAGAGAGAGAGAGAGAGAGAGAGAGAGAGAGAGAGAGAGACGAGAGAGAGAGAG
>NW_012130087.1:3512089-3523011 GCF_000143395.1 Atta cephalotes
AGAGAGAGAGAGAGAGCAAGCGAAAGAGCGAAGTGATAATTAACATTTGCCCGGTTTCGGAAACTTTTATCAAAGTGAATGATGAGGGGTGGAGGTGGCGCGACCTGGATCACACCGGAGGACATCGTCCTCGATCAACATTCTGTGTGTGTGTACACACGTAGGCAATCAGACATGAAAATACATACTCACACAGACACACATACATGTACACACACACAGATATAGATACACATACGTACATAGTAGTTGTGGCTCGTACCACATTCTTCTCGTTTCCATAGTTAAAGCAAACGTAGTAGCAAGAATAATAAATGATAGCGAGTAATGATATAATGAGTAAAGTAAACATAATAAATAGTAATGGATAATAATAAAAATAAAAAGAAGAGTAAAGGATACTATTTGCAGAGTCGTGTAGAGAGACGAAAGGAGAAAAGGGGAGAGAGGGATGTATCCGCCCGGTGTGTCTCGTTAAAAAAAAAGCCGCGCTACGACAATTCCCCGGCGTCTCTTTAGGTAGCCGCGATCAATCGCGACCGCCTCGGAACTTATTTTAACTCACTTAATATTTAGAACATGTATACGACGATTGTTATAATCCGGCGAATGCACTAGGAACGCGCAATATCGGTGGCAAAGAAAAAAAGAGGAAGAAATAGAGGCGATCGGCGCCAACTGGAGCGAGAGGAAATGACTGTAGAGAATAGCAGGTATCTTTCAGTCACGTGCCTTCTTGATACCTTGGAGAGAAATTATATTTGTTGGAACATTTGAGATCGAAAGACGACAGGAGACAAGGATAGGGATTAATAAAAATAGACAAAGACATTATTTTAATGGCAAAAAGGATACTAATTCTCTTCTCTCTTGGCGACATTGAATTTCTCTTATTTTATCGTAAATATTTTATATCCGTGAAAGAAATAAAAATTTTCTGAAGTTTTCTCGCTCTTTTAAAGTAATGAATTCGAAGATTGGATTTTAATAAATAATAAGTTTATCGATACATGACGCGGAAACGTGGAATCAGAAATATACATATATTAAGAATTAACATTCCGTGTATTTTCGAGCATTTCAATCTTAATAATTACTAAATATATAAGTAATAAATTATTTTCTTTTCTCTTTTCTATTCTATTCTTATGACTTAGACAACGATTATTGTTCCAAGCTTCATTTATTTATTCGCTAATTACGATACTTAAATCTATGATAGCATTTCTCTAAGCTTACTCTTTAATTCTTCAGCTTTTCTTTTATTTTTTAATTTTATCCCATTGTTTTCTTTTAAACCGATTGCATAATAGTTTTTTTACTGAGAGCAATTTTGTTCCTAATTCTTGTCCCTTCTCGCTTTTGGCCTCGTTTCAATATCATTTGAGGACGCGACCGTATTGCGCGCTCGTAAAGCAGAATCGAGTCCTTAATTCATGATGATCCCGTCAATGTCTTAGCAGCCGCCGAAATCGCTTCCGAAACCAGGGAAAATTTTGATTCGTACATTGTATACATATATTTAGAATCTAAAGTATAAATGAGAAAAGAGAGAGAAAAGACAGGAGATACCTGGCAGAAAACACTCATTAACACAAGGACGACTATAATTAACAATTAATTAATAAATTGGTGAAAATAAGAGAAGAAGTGTTTATGTATGTGTATGCATGTATGTATGTGTGTGCGCGTGTGATATAAATGATAATCCTTTTTCTTAGCGCGATAAAGGGGACAATTAATATGAAATAAAAATGAAATATTTTGAACGACAAAGCGGAACTTGGATGGGCAAATGGAGGATGGAACGGGGCGTGGAGGGAGAAAGTGAAAGATAGAGAGATTGATAAAGAGAAACAAAATAATAATGTCCATGTTGCTAAACTTACAATTAGCGATGAGATAGATATCGCGCATAGGCGACATCTTAGTTTATAAAAGCAAATTAATCCTTAGGACACAAGTGAGAGAGTAAGTTAGAGAGAGAAAGAGAGAGTGCGAACGAGAGATTGAGAGAGAGAGAGAGAGAGAGAGAGAGAGAGAGAAAGAGAAAGAGAGAGAGAGGAAACATACAAACACAGAACAGGGATACACACGACCGAGTAGCATTCTACGTTATCACTTAGACTATATCTCTAGGTAATTATCAAGCCTGTTCTTTCGTATGTAGAAAAAACGTAGCGCTGGAAACGCCGACGATGGAATTCCGTCGCGAGTCCGGCACTTTCGGTGTCGCCATAGACGAGTAGGAACGCTCTTCCTCTAAAGAGCGATTCTCTCGTTTCGCGCGTACAAAACGTAGGAAATCGGAAATCGATCGGCGTACGTTCGATAAGCATTGATTTTTTTTTCGCTGCCACGTGAGATGGAAAATTTTTGAGCTTCTTTCTGACCGGAGATTTCTCTTCCGTCAGTTCGCGAAAAATTTTTATCAAGAATTGAAATATCAAGACTCTTTGCGTACGTTGCAAGAGTTGTTTTTTTGATGTTTGTCTTACTGGCATTGGATTTCGAGCTCCACAAGCGAATAATTAGTCGATTATTGATCAGTTTTAATTTTTGACCGAACGATGCCGATTCATCAAGACGCCTGCCGATCGATGCTCCCGGTGATTTTTCCCTGCCGATAGGGGAGAGAACCAATCGCCTGAGCAATAATGTACTTCTTCCGATCTATGTGACTCTTTTGGAGTCTTTTACTCGACTCCGGCCTCGTCTTCGGCGAAAATCGACGTTGGCGGATTATTTACAAAATAGATTTAAATGATCGATATCTAGAAATCCCGACGTTGGTGATCGCCCGTTTCTTCGCTAAAGATCTATCGGGATATTGAAAATCCGGCAGACATTGGATTCGTTCTTGTAGACGGAGGCTTTATAAGGCCTGATGTATTCGCGAGAATTTTATCGTTTGAGAGTTTTCATTGGATTGAAATATCTTACTTTTCTGAGAGCGAAGATTTTATTTTTTCTAATTTTGACATAGTAAAACTCTCTTACATATCTAAAAAATTTAAGTGAGATTTGTGTTAGATTCATTTAAGATAGTCCTGTTCAATTTGAGCTTGCTCGCAAAGCCATCGACGCAAAAGAATTCAGTGTAACTTTTCGAAGACTGTAAAGTGTTCATACGCATCTGATAATGAGTGACGTTTATCAACACTTTACAATATCTAAATTCTTACTCACATTGAATTTTTTTGCGTCGATGGCTTTGCGTTTTGACTTCGAAGTTCAAATTGGACAGGCTTAAGAGAATTATTTTTAATATAATGATTTGAAACTTTTAACGAATATTTGATATTTTATACGAGAACAACTCTCAAGAAAATAATTTTCTAATGTTTAACAAGTTTATGACAAAAAAATCTCATCGGAAAGTTTTATTCTCATCAGTGATAAAGGCTCTCAAAAATACATTTGGTTTTGTATAAGGAACGGGGAAATAAAGCAGAAGGAAAACAGCGGAAAGAGAAAGACAATGGAAGTAGAGTTTTTTTTTTCAAGAAAAACACCAACATACATATACACATACAAACACAGACACACACAGTAGTCACGTGTGAAGCGTAAACTTAAATTATTATAAATACTAATACTAATTAATATTATTGAATATATACCTCTTCTGTATATACAATTAAGCAGCAACAATAATAATGATTAATAATTGATGATCGTGAACGATAGACGAACGGCAGAACGGGGCAAATACAATAATTGCGTATTGTTTCTAGAACAAAATGAGAAAAAAGAGGAAAACAATGGTGAACGATTATTAAGTTGTGAATATTAATAAGTGATTGTAATTATATACTTATACTTGCGGCGATACGATGATGTAATTGTATGAATTCACACACCACACGGTATAAATATTATAAATACATTATAGTGAAACGACGACGACGATGATGGAGACAATGATGATTTTTATTATATTACTATTATTATTAATATTATTAATTAATAATTATTACCATTATTATTGCGATCATTGCTATTATGGTTGTATTATATTGTATCGAGGAATATATACTGAGACAAGAATGATGAGAGTCCAATTAGACGTGAATGAGTGCAGTATCGAGTAAAAAAAGAATAAATTCAAGGAGCGTGTCATTTGTATTTAATTATACCACCTAGATATGGACTAGGCTGCACAATCGAGCCTTGTCAGAGATTCCATCGTGTTTCTTACTTTCCATTTCTATAAACATCGTTTAAGCGCGATAATGAATCTACGAAATGGCCATTTTTTTTGTCTTCGATGAAGTACCTAAGTTGAGAAAATAAATTTCGAAAAGAAATTTGTAGATGCGTTGATAGGCAATAAAATTATCGCTACAACTTTTTTTTATCAAAATACGGGATTGCAATATCGGGATCTATAGTATCGATATTTGCATTTTAAAATATTAGACGTATCTTTTTAAAATATTTGTTCTTTTTATAAATGATTATCTCATAATGATTATCACCGAAATAATCTGAAGCTTGATACGATAAGAATTTTTCGTAAGTTATTATTGCGTGTCTTTAGTCTGTTACGGATACGACAATATGTCAAGTTACGTCATGTCGAAAAATAGATTTTTTTCAGCCCTTTTGTTTTTATTTTGAATTTTCCTAGAAATATACATACACACAAAACCTGACAGGACAGACTTTGTAAAAAATGGACAAATCAGAAAAAATTGATTTTCATTGATTTTGAAGCAGAAAAAATTCATTTTAGAAAATCATGAATTTTGGAGCTTTAAAATCAGAGTCGCATTAACTTTTCATAGTGCTTGAATTATTTTTCAATGTTTTATATTTTTATCTATTTAATTATAAGTAACTAATGATTTGAAAGCTACAGACAATTAATGATAAAAATATCAATATTAATGATAAAAATATTAATAATAAATATATTATAGAATGACAAATATTAATATTTAATAGTTATAAATTATATGTTATTTAAATCTTTTATAAGTAAAATTAGTTTGATTATTTAAAATTATCACAATTAAAAAAACATTACAGCTACAGTTTTTATTATTAAATTTTTATTATAATTTTTATTTAATTAATAGAATAATTATTTGAATAATTGATCAATTATTTCTTTAATTTTACTTTATTCTTTAAACAATACTAATATTTTCGGAATAAAATAATTTAGAAAACAATATTTTATTACAAAATTTTAGTTTAATTTTCTAAAAGTAACATTTTATTTTATTTTATTCACAAGACCGAGTTTCTTTCGATTTACTTATTTTTTGCCTTGGGAAGAAAACACGAAAAAATTCTTTTTCGTCTTGCGTAAGACTAGATAATATTACGCGAGAATAATCCTCTCACGCGCGTATACTTGTCCCATGAAAGTCTCGACTCAAGCTCTTACGTTTTTCGATTTGCTCAAGAGGAATCGAAATCCATACATTATTTCTTGGCGAGCCAAACCAATGCTCAATATGACGCTGCTGTTGGTCTGAAGTCGATAATAATAAAGAAAAGCTGACGACCCACGATTTTCTTTACCTGTACCGTCTGTACCTATAGGCCTGTAACGTATATATGCAGCGGAGTATAAGGGAATAATAAAAAGAAAAGCAGAAACAACAAGGATACACACTTTTTATATGCATGATTTATAAGTTTTAATTTTTAATATTAAAGGAGATATATACCACATGTTGTATGTGTGAATGAATTATTAGTTATTTAAATTGATGTTTAAAATATCAAACCTGGGCTTCTCATTTTTCTATAACTTTTTCCTCTATAACTTTTTCCCTTTGCACCATATTTTATGTTCTGTCTCTCTATTAAAATATGTATCTTTTTAATTTGTAAAACAAAATTTAAGAACTTCAAAATTTAAATGAATAAATGGTATAAAATTTCACATGATTAAAGGTTAACAATATGTAGAAATAAAATGAATAAAAGAGCACAAAATATTTTCAAAAATATAAAATTATTGAAATAAATATACAAAAAATTTTAAAACATTAAATTCATAAATATATGTATATCAGTAAAATGAGTTAATATTTGAAAACGTAAATGTATCAAAAGTACGAACATACAATTGATATTACATTATTATTATTATTATTATTATTATTATTATTATTATTATTACTTTATCATTGGGCTGATCATCGCACGGATATCTCGTGTGCAATATCTTCAGAAAATCATCTTTTGTAATGAAAGATTCAATATCATTCGTATTTGTCCTAGATTAAACATTTTCCTTAGTAAATCGTACATTTTTTTTCATCAATTCTTTATTTTCTTTTGATCTCGCTTTCTTCTCAATACCTGTCTATTGTCTCCTTTAGTGTTGCTCCTTGGAGTTCCAGACGATGTCTAAAAGCGTAATGAGTAAGGATAAGAAATAAGGAATAGAAAATAAGGAATAAAGAATATAGAATTAAGATAGCTTTCATGTATTTTTATAAGTGTTTTTATTTTATTTTTATAAATATTTTATAAATGTATATATTTATTTTTTATTATTATTATTTCTCTTTATTTATTATTTATTTTAATGTCGCAATAAAATTATTGCAATATTACATTGTAATACATCGCAATGTAATATCTCAGTAGTATTGACGTAATATTGCATTGCAAGTTATAAATTATATTCAATTATATCAATTATATAGCATGTAATATTAAAGTAAGATTATAATATTGCAATGTTACTGCTGTATGGATAATTGATATAATTGAATATAATTTATAACTTGCATTTTTGAAGACATAATAGCTTTTGTCTGAAGATGTAATTTTTTCGTTCGATGCTGGCGGAGCCGTTATTTCGTCGAATGTCTCCAGAGCTGACGAATCTTCGTTTGATGCTGGCGAAGATACTGTATAAAGATACAATGTTGGGATAGCATCGGGACATAACTTTCTCATTTTTGGCGAATAACCCAGTAATTATTGCTACAAGAGCATCGTAAAGCATGCATCAGAAAAATGCTTCGAACATATCCTAGTTGAACCAAACAAAATTTTTATTTATAAAAATATGCTCATGATAAGGTCGTAAGCAAATTGATCAATCACAATTGAATCTTTTAAAATATAAGAGTTAAAATAAAAACGTTTTAAAATGTTAAGACTAAAATCTTTGTGATGGCTTTAATAAATCAATAATATCCTGAAAAAAAAATACAATATTTCCATGCAATATAACTTACATATTTTGAATAAATATTTTCTTTTCCGCATACGTGACGCCGAAAGTGACCGCCCTGATGTCATATAATGAGGTGTCTTTGTGGAAACAGAATTTTTCCACTCCTCCTAATATTTTTATTTATTAACATTTTAAATAAGCTATTTTATAAATAATTGGGTTCTAAATAACCATTGCTCCCAATCGAAATTTTATATAGAATGTTCGAAAAATCGCCTGCAATATTTTGGGACCTAAAAAGAAGGAAAAAAATTATATAAAGATAAGTCCGGAAATAAGTAGTTTCTGAGTATAGCCATTTTTATGTTAAAAAATTGTAATTTATTTTTTATAAATACAATCATAATTTATTTTATAGTGTTTTAACATAAATAACTACATTTCAGAATATTTTGACATTACCTAGGATGGACTACGTGGAGGCATAATTCGCTTGGCAGTAAAAAAAAAATTTTTTTTAATAAAAAAATAAAAAAAGAGAGCTGCCAAGCGGACTGTGCCCCTACATGATGCATCTTGGGTAACGCCAAAATAGTCCGAAATGTAGTTATTTATGTTAAAACACTATGAAATAAATTATGATTGTGATTATGAAAAATAAATAACAATTTTTTTAACATAAAAGTGGTTATAACTCGGAAACAACTTATTTCCGGATTTATGTTCACATAGTTTTCTATTCCTTCTTTTTAAGTCTCGAATCACTTCCCGAAGTATTGTGGACAATTTTCCGAAGACTCTGATACAAGTTGTTTTCGATATGGGGAATATAAAGTGCGCATAGTACAATTTCGAGAGATAAAAAGAACTTTTTTTAATGACAGGATTTATCGACTGGAATTTATTCTACAGTAAGCAAGAAACACGTTAGATCAATATTTTAATATTGATTTTATGTGAATTTCATTAATATTTCATCTAATATTTTATAAATGTGATTACAATATTATCTAATCATTTGATATTTACAAACCTTTAAGAAATTATTTAATAATATAAAAATTTATACATATACATATATTTTGTAAATTTAACACAGAACGTTGTATTATTAAATGTTGATGTATTGGATTGTCCGGAAAATTCGTGCCGCAAAAGATTTAAATTTAATAAATGAAATTAAAAATTTAAATCTTCTGCGTTTCAATTTTCCTTCCAAAATCGGCACGAACTTTCCGGACAACCCAATATAAATGTTCTTTTCAACGTTGAAAATCTTGGTCTTATCACAAAAAAAAGTTTTAAACTTTTCAAAAAAGATGATGATTCTGTAAAAATAGGGAGTATACTTTTTATGTTAAATATAACTATTCAATAAAATAAAATTTTTATACAACATAACTTTATTGATTTATTAATATAACTTTGTAAATATAAAACATTAATTAGTGATCAGAATTTTTTAATTTTAACAGAAGAAAATGAAAGTTGCAGGCATATTCGGAAAGTAAGGTTACAATATTTTACAAAAATCGAAAAACAAATTTTTATTAATAAAATTTATATCATATTACACAAATAAAGCACTATTTTTCCATGTAATTGCTATTCCAAGCATCTGGTGAACCGTGGTATCAACTTTTATATTCCTGTGTCAAACATTTCTGCCATCACCTCTCTTGACCGTTCACACACGGCATCCTTTATCTCTTCGTTAGTAGAAAAATGTTTCTCTCCCATGTATTCTTTCAAAGATAAAAAGAAAAAAGTCACTTGGTGCTAAGTCAGGACTATGGGCAGGATGATTCAGAATATCCCAACCAAAACTGAATGGCGATTACATGGAAAAATAGTGCTTTACTTGTGTAATATTTCATAAAAATTTTATTAATAAATATTCATTTTTCGATTTTTGTAAAATGTTGTAACTTTACTTTTCTAATATGCCTCATATATTGTGAACATAATGTATATACAAGTACGTTTCTGCCACAAATATGCATAAGAGATCATTAATAAAAAGGATCTCTTGACTAAGAGGAAAGTCGTCTGTTTTTACCGATTAATTACAATGTTTGTAGACGAATATTGCATATATTATTTTTACAAATATGGAAATTCTTTTCAGAATCAAAGTATAGGATATGGAAATTCTTTTCAAAATCAAAGTAAGACCCAATAATACTAATCTAGTATAGAATTTATGTTATGAATGACAAACATTTTTTAAATTGGAATCTTTTTTATCATTTCATAGTTCAATTCATATTGATCATCATCCAGAACTATTAAGTTGTAACAACATTTACTTAACATATATAAACTCTGCAATCAGTACTTACAAAGTTGCAAGTTAACTAATAGAATATACGAAAAAATATCGAGTTCTTAGAAATTATATTTATACATCCAGTTCTATACAATACCGTTTTACAAAAATTTATGTGTATGTGTACGTGAGATATAGCAATGTGTAATGATGTGTCGATGACACGTAGCTCGTATGTATGTAAGTCTTATTGAATCGATAAAACAAGAATTCGGGTTCAGTATTCATTTTTAAGATCCCCCTAAAGTTCATATCAGACTACTGACTTTGCAAGCGTGTTCGATTGTCTACTCTGACTGTCGATCTATAGTGAACTAGTCAATCAATTGTTAATTGTAATTAGATCATTATAGGCGGTAGTCAGCTAAAGTTGGCAATCGAGTTTGCCTGCCAGAATCGATTTGATACAGGCTTAGAACTCTTTAGCAATTCTCTGTTATCTTTACAAACTCTATATATTTGTATATGTATAATATGTATATAATATATATATTTATATTAATGTATATAAATATAAAATTTTGTAAGTAGTGAGTATTTCGCCTGGTTTCATATTTCAGTTTTATATTTTAGTTAACAGTTTTTTTTCTTCCTTTGCAATAGTTGTAAAACTATAAACAATCAAATTGTTTAAAATGAATAAAATTATATTGAATTAAGAATTTTTTAACAGAGTCAACAGTTAGTTATTTTTGTCCTCAATCTAAGGATTGAATTCGGAATTCGAATGGAATTCGATTTCTGTATTCACATTTTTAAAGTAATCTGAATATTTATTCGATGACATTTTCCTTGACATTCTATATTGCGACCAAAAATATATATTCGCTTTCCAAAAATATTTAATTTAGATTTTTGGATTGAAAACGGAACATCATCAATTTTTATATTTTTTGGTTTTTAAATATAAGATTTTTTCAAGTTATATCAAGCTAGTCTATCTTTTTAAAAAGAGTATATTAAGCTTCAATAAGTGCAAAGTAAGAGTGCACTGTTTCACTCAGAAAGAGTACGTTTATTTTTGAAACAGTATAAATAATAGCCCTAATTACAATAGAGAGAATAATTTGTAGGTAAAAATAAATGGTTGTAAATAGTTGAGATTACAATAAAAAATGCAGTATATCGACGAGATAAGAATGTCATATAATTTTTTAAATGTAAGTATCAGTTTCATGTAAAATTAATTAACTTTAAGGATGTATTGCAACAAATTATTCTTTAATTTATTTTTAAATGTTTAAAAACATATTAATTAAACTATACTATTAATTAACAAATAATTTATTGCGTTTACTAGTCAAAGAAAATCTTAAAATTACTTCTCTCTGAGAATATTATTGTATATAATAATCAAGATATAAATAATAAATTATGATTATTAAAATAGAATCATAAAGAAGCTCAAGGGATATTTTATCTATTATAGTAAATATATAT
>NW_012130087.1:3523031-3528060 GCF_000143395.1 Atta cephalotes
AAGAAATCTATTATTTTTGCATGAAATTGAATAATAATGGAAAAATAATGGATTTCGTTTTACTATACTTAATATATATATATTCAATGTATATTATTAATCGGAATGTTTAATTCAATATTATGTATTTATTATATAATATAGCTAATTACTGTTTATTTGATGTTTATATTAGAAACTAATACTATCCTTGTTTTACGCAAAAAATTAATAATTTATATTAATTTTTTATTATCTGTAATTGATGTATATACAGTTGCTTATCTAACGTATTTTTTTCCTTTAATTGATTTCAACTATTTCTTATGTTATGAATTTACATTCATATTTTAATTTATTTCTAGAAGAAATAAATATTATACTTGCTAGCTCTCTTTAAATTACTTAATTTACATTTTCATTTGTACGTCTCAAATTATACTTAAGTTATAATATCTGTTCGAATATCACTTGTTGAATAACTGTCAATTTAACACCTTAATTTAAGAAATATATTAATATAAAATGTTTGCAAAATTACATCCAGAAGAATTGTAATAATATTCTTGTATAATATTACATAAGTTACAAAATAGATTTAAACTAAAAGTTTAAACATTTCATAATATTCAGCTCGTTTATATATTGTCAATAATTAATAAAATATAACACAAGAGTAACACGGGGCGCCGAGTGAAGAATCGCCGCTCAGTGCGATTGATTTATGATCTCTAGATCCTGGTTCAATTCCACTTGCGTTTCATATACGCGATTTTTCGTGTTCGCCATTCAGATTCGGCGTTAAACTGTAAGTTCCCTCGAGTGTTGACAAACTCTAAAGAATAAGAATGCAAACTACTACCAAATGCAAAAAACATAAGCGATCTCTGCTTCTCGAAGAGGCTCTAAAGCTAAATTTATATTACGCATGGTACTGTGATGTATTGAGTGTTCCTTTTATTCTTGTGTAATGTCTATAAACATTACACAAAACGAATATTTATCATGAAATGCAATTATTGTTCAATAATTAAAACATTACTCTAAGCCTTTCTTTCGTTATCATGTAGTAAAGAAACATTCAAACAAATTTTGAATAAGCATTAGTCACGAATATTTCGTAACACAAAACAGTTTATAATGACCAAAGATATAAAATCGATTCTAGATGCTTTTGTAGAAACTGCTTATAGAAAATAGAGGTACGGTTTTTTGACAGAATATAAATATTGATATGAGTATAGTTGAATCTGCTCAACTGTCAAACGTCGTACGTGATAAAAATAAATACTTTATATTTCTCATATTGAAAACCTCTAAATTTCGATCGGAAGCAAGGATTATTTGGAGCCCAATTATTTAAAAAAATAGCTTATTTAAAAGATTGAAAAATAGAAATACTAAGACGAGCGGCAAAATCCTGTTTGCACAAAAGCGCTCTATTATATGATATATATCAGCGGCGGTTCTCCGTATAGTACTTACCAATAGTATTTACCAATAAATTATTGATATATGATGATAAATGATATTCAATTAAAACCAAAATTGTATTACTATGTAAAGAAAAACAAGAAAGTTTTTAATCATTAAAAAAAATATAAGTAATATAAGTAGAGCTGTATTGATTATTGAGTAGAGCTGTACAATTTGAATCTCACTTGTCGTCAATAGTTTATCTATTAATATATAAAAAGCTGCCGCTGATATATATCATATATAATAATAAAGCGCTTTTGTGCAGGATTTTGCTGCTCATCTTAGTATTTCTATTTTTTATCTTTTAAATAAGCTTTTAAAAGCTTTATAAATTTTTAAGCTATTTAAAAGCTTTTTTCACACACATATATTTTGTAATTTTAGCACAGAACTGACAGAACGTTGAAAGAACGTTGCTGAGATATTGCGTTGTTAAATGTTGATGTACTTATAAATGTTTTTTCAATGTTGTAAATCTTTGTGTTATCATTTCTGAATCACGTGAAAAGAATACATTTTACACTTTTCAGAAAAGACGATAATTCGGAGTTTGAAGAAAGAGGGGGTATATTTTTTTTGTGTTTAAAGCTGTTCAATAAAATAAAATTTCTAGATGTAATTTTTTGTTGGCAATCTTTATTAATACAATTTTTGTAAATATGAAATATCGATTAGTGAATTTTTGGATATTAACAGAAAAATAAATTATTGTTCAATTCATATTGATCATTCTCTAGAACTGTCAAGTTGTGACAACATTTGTTTAATAAGTAGTAATATATAGCTCTGCAATCTGTATTTACAATTTACAAAGTTGGAAATTAACTAGTAGAATACACCACTATCATCATGTTCTTGGAATTAGAGTTATATGTCTAATTCTATACGTTATTGTTTTATGAAAATTTATATATATTTATACGTGAAATATTGATGTAGTAGTATATGTCGATGACACTTAAATTGTATGTGTGTAAGTCCTATTGAATAATAGACAGCCGGATTCCATCGAAGTTATTTATTTTAAAATCCTCCATATCAGATTGACTTGGCAGGCTGTTCGACTGCCAATTCTGACCATGATGAAATATTTAATTCCACCATGATTCTGTTTGCCAATCCATAGTGAATCAATCACAGTCAGTCAACTTTTTGTTAATTATAATTAGGTCATTCTGGTTTTTAATTGATAGTCGAGTTTATCTGCAGAATCGGTAGTCTGATACAGACTTAAAGCTCTTTATCAAATCTCTGTTATCTTTATAAAATCTATGTATATACATATGTATAAAATATGTGTGTGTGTGTGTGTGTGTGTGTGTGTATTTATATTCACGTATATAAAATTTCATTTGGTTTTGTTTCATACTTAACAGTTCTTTGCCTTCCTTGCAATAATTGTAAACTATAAACAATCAAATTTAGGCCTTGATTAATGATTACACATATGCATATATAACATAAATTTACACAAAAGTGAATGGAATGCCCAGTGGTCTGATACAAAAGTGATGGGAATGCCCAGTGGTCTGATACAGTATGAGTATATGCTTGTCTTTATATCATGATTTATTTTTCACCTTTCTGGCGCCTTTCGCCTTTCCGGCGAAAAATTTCATGGAATCAAATTCCACCATGAGAAATTTGACATTCAATTCTCAGACGTGTGTGTCATGGCGACGTGTATACGATGCTAATTTCATACAATTACAGTTGTCAAGTCGCAATGTCTGGATCACGTCATCAACATCGAAAGCACGACTTTTGGGCCCAAGACATTCGAAATTGTACGAACTCACTAAATTCCTACAAATGACCGATGTGTTGAACTCATGGCTGCGTACAAGATTAGGTATAATGATCGATCTCACGCCGGAGACGTTTGGTCGGTACACGAGAGACGGCACACTACTGGCCCAAATTCTGCATAGCTATGATATAATCAATTACCATCAACTAAGCACCATTATTTCTACACGAGATCCTGCCTTGTGCAGAGTGAACCTGAGGTCCTTACGAATCTGGCTAAAGCTCATCAGTGTCACGCTGAGCGAGAAGTGCATTGAGGACATCTCTAAAGTACCCTTACAAAAGAAATAGTACAATAAATAATAGATTTAAAAAATTTAATAGGATAAGGAAAAAACATTTAAACAATTTTTCAAATCAAAAACTTTTTAGTTTCAATTTTAAGTTTTTTAAAGTAAACATTATTATTTGGAAAAAAGCTATATTAAAAACAAGTATTTTTTTTATTATAGACAAATTTCTATTAATTTACATATTTTTTAATGATATTATACATTATGTCATATATTTGTATAAGAATGACACTTTAGGATAAAGGTGCTGCATCTCTCCAGCTGTTCTATAAGGTATATTTGAGCCTCGAAGGCAAGGACCTATTGTATTTTATTGCTCTTCAGAAAGAGGAAAAGTACAAAATATATACTAGATTCAAAGTATCTAAAGTATCTGAAGCTCCAATTGCTTATACACCACCTGAACATTTTCTATCAGCACCATTGATTGAGGCAGTCGATACTATCCTCTGGCACAGAAATAAGTTTTGTGCGATCACGAAAGCCTGTAGACGAGAACGAGAGCGATTTGAAGCCCTCATGGAGTATCCAGTGATAGAGCCGATTGAATACTTTGTTCCAGAAGAGTTGCCGGATAAAAAACAGAAACAGAGCAAAATACTGGACGAATTCACTCGCAAACATCCGGTTTATAAGACAAAAAAATACCAAGTCGAGTGTTGTCCTTCGAAAAGAATCTTGGATGTGTCCTGTATCGAAGATCCCACAGCTGCTGCGGAATATATCGACTTCTTGAAGAAGCGTAGCAAGAAAACGACTAAGTGTCACGAATTGAAACTGAAAACACAAACAACGATGATGATAGAGGCTTGGGAACGATTACTGAAGAAACAGGACAGAGTCTTTGACGAAGCTCTCGGAAAACAAGTGCTGGATCAGTCGCGTTATGAGAAACAGATGTTGAGGAAACTGTGTGATGTGCGAAACTTAAAAAATAGAATTATGGGGTCTCGTAAGATAGTTGATAAAATGTTGGTGAAGATTAGGTATAACGAACTGCAATTCAAGCAATATTATGATGGAGAAGCAATAAAGGTAGAGAGAGAAGATGTGGAAGTAGAAACCCGTAGAATGGACGAACTGCATCAGAGAATTCGCGAAGAAAAGGTGAGTAGGTAATGAACAATATTTTATTATGAATTTCTTCTTTTAAAAAGAAGAAGAAAAATATAAGCAATGGTTACACAAAATAATTATAAAATTTTTGACAATATTAAGTGAAATTAAAAAGGATAGAATAAAAAAATAATCAATGAAAATTTGAAAATAGAAGAAAGCTAGAAAAACTGAGAAGGATTGTAATATAAAAGGCGACATCATATATATAAAATTCAATATTTTGAACATTGATGAACAATATTTATAAGTTACATATAAGCTGAATTAAAAAACGCACAAAGAGAGAGAGAGAGAGAGAGAGAGAGAGAGAGAGGAGGAGAGAGAGAGAGAGAGGAGGAGGAGAGAGTATA
>NW_012130087.1:3528080-3551513 GCF_000143395.1 Atta cephalotes
GAGAGAGAGGGAGAGAGAGATTGTAATGAATTTAAATTATTAATACATAAAAAATAATAATATATTTTCATAATGTATAAATAATTTTTATTATAAGGTGCTGATGTAAAATGTAAAATGTTTACATTTTAAAGATGCGCAGGATGAAAGAAAAACATCAAGATATCTGTTTAGAAATTGTGAATGATCTCGTGGATATCGTGGTGAAACTTGCTGATTATCGTCAAGCAAATGATAATTATATCCCAAATCTTGTTTGGAACGAATTGAGACTGTTATTTTTGAAGCGTCAACCAATATTCGAACATGTGGATTACTTTGATAATGTCGAAGAAGCAGAAAAGATAGAAGAAATAGAAAATGAAAAAGAAATGAAAATGAATGAAGATAAAGAGAAGAACGATGCAAATGGGAATAGTGAGAAAAGAATAAGAAACGAAAAGGGAATACAGATTGAAAAAGTTGAAGAAAATCAAGAGTTAGTTCGGCTGGAACGTCAGCAGGCTTTGACTGATGCAGATTTTGAGAGTTATCGAGATCTAGCTTCTCCCTGGGATCAATTTGTGCCGAAGAGAGAAAAGGAAGTTGAAGAAGTTTACAGATTAGGTTGTTTTGTGCTTGGTTACATCGTTCATCGCTTATTGGAGGATGTCTTATATCCTTATTCTAAAATAATGGTTCGTCCAATGCCTAGAGTCAAGGTCGCAGCTATTATTTTGGGTGTGACAAATGCAACCTTGCACAAACAGTTACAAGAGTTGCTGAAGAATACCGGAATTCGTTTGCTGACGATGGAAGATGCGATCAATCATTGTCTGGAGAGCTACAAGCGGGAAATGGTCGGTGTGGAGTACATCGATCTCAACATCATCTTGACGACGGCGAGAGACATCAAGAGATTGGAAGCTAAGAACAAGGATGATTCAAAGGAGTATCACCGAAAGAAGAGTGAACGATTAATGAAGTCGACACCGTTTCACCAGAATCCTCAGAAGATAGCTGAGGAAAAACAAACACAAACGCCTAGAGAGATACCTTATGACGACCCAATTTTAAGCAATAGCGCATACATAGGTAGAAAAAAACAGTTTAGAAAAACAGTTTAAATCATAATTATAATCCTTGAACTTCTTTTTGATATAGCATATCTGGTTTTCTTTTTTAAATGCTTTTTTGTCGCTTACAACTTTTTTATTAATAAAGATACATATTAATATATTTGTTTAGTTTCATTATATTTCTTAATGTCTGATCATTTCAATTGAAAAAAAAATTTACTAATTTTAATATATCCGTTTCTATGAAAGTTATAAAGAATTAGGTGAATATGCCATATACAGTGTGTTCTTATAATGTGGTGTTTACGAATTAATAACATAAATAAAATAATTTTTATTAATTATCAATTTCAAAGGTGGGATTTACAATTATTGATGCCATTTTTGATAACTTGTATAGATACAGTTTATTAAAGATAGTATTGTATTGAGAATTAATTTTTTAATAATAGACATAATAGACATTAGAAATCTAATTGCCAAAAATGTACTTATTGTAGATTGCAGAATAATAATGACTGCTATTTGATTGTTACTTGCGATATTTAGGTAAATGGACTTACGAGTTTCTCACGTTGGGTCAACCTATTTCGAATGAGTTGAGCACGAGGATATTGATTGAATACTTAAAAGAGATCGGAGATGTCGAAGGATGGGCATTAATAAATTATCCTAACACCTATGAACAAATGGCAATGTTGGAGAAAGCACTAACAGGACGTGACATACCTCCCGATCCTGTCAAACTTACTGATGTCAAAGACATCGATCCTCCATTAGTTAGGATTGTGTTCGAGGATGACACATTTGCTGCACGCAGGCGCGTTTAATGTCAAAATTAATTTATAATTTTATAAGTTATATTAATTTTGAAAAGATACTTAATATTATTGATATTATTCAGATTTATTGCCTTTCCCCCCGTATTTAAAATAATATTCGCGCATATTTCACATTCGTATACTATAAAATTTCAAACATAAAAAGAGAATTCTGAATGAACATTGTTTCTAAATAAATTTTATAATAACATATATATTGGAGAGTTAATTCGATTTCGCTTACTATTTTCAATTAACCCCTTCAGACTCAGCGTACATCCAATTTGAAGACATTATCCAATGAAATTATTTAATTCTATCAATATCTGAGATCTGATGTATATAATAATGTATAAAAAGTTATATGTTGAAAAATTTTGAATAGTCAAAATTTTGAAAAAAATTAATTGTTTATGTATGAATTATTTATTTAAATTTAAATACGTATGAACTGAATTAAAAAAAATTTTTTTAGTTCCAATAAAATCAGGTCTAAAAGGGTCTAAAACTCATTTAATGAATTATTAATAATTGCGTTATAGATTTTCTAAATATTAATGTTTTTCTAAATATTAATGTTTTACTTTTAATAGGCAATCTAGATTGTTGCCGAAGCCAATTTCCAAAGCAAAAGATTATAATTTTTCTAAGACGTTCATGACAATTTATATTAAGGGAATGCCAAAGTCAGACGCAATGGAACAGACAGACAATCAAGAACAGACTTGTATACCTCTACCCGATAATGCTACCTCGATGGACGAATTTTATGCTAATCAAGATATTGCATATGGATTTTTTTACGATGTTCTCGATCTTTCAATCTTGGAACAATTAACCAAATTTATTACCGATCATTTTTATGAAAGAAAGAAATTACCCTTGAACCTTTCCGAAAAGATTCTACAAGAAGATCATAATAAACAAAAATCTGATTCGGCCGTTATTAAACGCTTGATATCAAAATCCAAATGGAAACCCTCAGAATATGAAGAAAAGAAAGATATTGAAGCTGAAAGCCGCAATTTACAATCAGAAACAGAAACACAGTTAGCAAATGATTACGCTAAACCTGGGGAAAGCAACTGGCAATGGTTGGACTTCTCTCAGCCTACAGCTTTACTCGAAATTTTGGCTACACTTTGGGAGAGCATTGAACAGGCTTACATTGAAAATTTAAAAGAGATTCTTTCCTTGAAGAGGATGCATATGTCAATCTTTATATCCCATAAGAATTTTGTCTTCAAGAATTTAATAAGATTTATCAATCGACCTGATAATCGGCAGATTTTGTTGCAAGATTTTCATCAGGCCTTTAATGAAATCGATAAAGATCTCAGGGAAGATTTGGACATGAAATGCGAGTTACACTGCCGAGTACGCATAGAAAATAATAATATAGTAAAGAAGTGAGGAAAAAGAGATTTTGCTATAATCTATAAGTTTTTATTCATATTAATCTTCAAAGGGCGGAGTTTATTTTTGAAATCTTACAGCTTAAATTTTCCTTAGTAAGATTTGTAATAATTCATTATTTTTCATTGTATTTCTTGCTTCAAAATATGACACTGTTTCAATGCCATTAATGGCTTTTTTATCCTGTAAAGATTAATATCTAATCTTAATTTAATTTCAATATAAAATTTTTGTCACTTTGGCAGGATATAGAAAGAATTACATTTATTATTCTTATCTTTGTTAAAAGTCTTAAATTTTTCGCGCTAGGTCGATGATTTTCGAAAAGAATTGTGGGAGCTATGTGACGCGCGAAGATACGAGGCTGAAGAAAAGAGAAAACGTATGTTGCGCAATCAGTGGATTTGGATGGAAGCCATGATTCTCATTAATGTGTATATTGGAATTTTGCAAACCGAAGTTGACAGATTCGTCGACACTATGCAGTTCCTTCAGGATTATTACACCTCCATGTCGCAGAAACCACTGCAAGAATTGCAATTCTCTAAAATCGTCCTTGATAATATTGAATTGGAGGATGTTCTTCAAGAAATCTTGGATGAAGATAAAAAACAAACGGTGAAGATCAAAGCGATCAAAACTTCCGCTCGAATCATAAATGAGGATCAACTTAAAACTGAAATCGAAACTTTATTAATCGACGTATCAAAGAGCTTTGATTCTGATCAGAATATCATTTATAATATTATCAAAGATAATATTCAACAAGTGCGAGATACCGTAGATTCCATCTCGTCACTGATGCTGGATATGTTGAAGAAGGAAGAAAAAGCCGTAATTTTAAAAACTGAAATTAAAAACAAAGAAGACACTTCGGCCGATTCTACTTTCGCCAAACTAGCTAAAAGAAATCGTGATTTAATCGAGGAATGGCGATACGCCGATTTGTTCGAGATCAATCGTATAAATCAGAGACTGGATGTGCTGAATGCAGCTGCTCAATCAGACGTGACTTTTCTTCTAGATACTATGAGACAGATCTTCCATGACATTTATCATCATATCATCAAAAGGTTGATTTAATTAGAATTAGTTATCGCATTAGTCTTTTATTTAACAAGTATTGAAGAGTATAATTTAATTTTTTAATGTTAAAATATCACGAAGCTTTCTACAAATACTTTATAAATGAAAATATTATTTAGATTTAAAAAATAGCTTCTTATATATCTATATAATTATTTCTAATTAGCATCAGTTATAGTATCATATTGCCTTTTAAAAATTAGATATATAATGTACATAATGACGTTTATTTTTAGATACAAATGTGAAATCGAAAGTATCGACGAAATGGCGAATGTTTT
Organism: Atta cephalotes; assembly: GCF_000143395.1. Lineage (NCBI taxonomy): Eukaryota > Metazoa > Arthropoda > Insecta > Hymenoptera > Formicidae > Atta > Atta cephalotes. The sequence goes on from NW_012130087.1 coordinate 3,532,743, forward strand.
TTGCTTTGCCATCGAAGAAGAAAGACCAATTCAGCAAGAACTACTATTAGACGGCGATCAATTTATCGTGAGATCAAGCATCGTAAGTGAAGATGAGGAACAATTCAATGTTCCGATCAAAGAAGCGCCTTCACCTCTACGATTCCGAATGGTTCAACTTGATCGGTTGGTAGACATTTTCCAACGAATCGCTCCGCATGGAATCGTCAGTGAACGCGTCCTAGTTTACATTCTCCAGGATTTGGTATCCTGCGGTGAAGAGGATTGTTATCCGCCCTTCGTGCCATGCGCCTGGCAACAATTGCGACCTCCGGATATCGAAATATTGGTCGAACAATTGTTCGGTTCTATCGAATATATCGAATGGCGAGAATTTGTCCTGTATGCAATGGATCTGCCTGTACCATCGCATCAGGATATTCTGAAAGCACGAGCAGCCTTCGAGATGCATGATTCTGAATTGAAAGAGGTGGTCACATGCGAACAATTCCATTCGATACCCTTGTGGTTTCTCGAAATTTCCACCAATAGTTTCTTGGATGAAAAATTTGAGCACAGTAATTTCGATACATTAGAGAATGTAATGTTGCGCAAGGAAGCACAATTAAGCGAGCATTTTTCGAATTTGGGAAACGATTTCATAGAAAGAAGCGAGGATGATTCTAGGTATATGGAAAACACAAATTAAACGAAATAAAAATTTATGAAGTAGAAAATTAAAAGGGATTAAATCCGTTCGAAAACAATTCGTTAAAACGTTCTTTATTAAAAATTTTGATTTGATTTGAAGTTTTTTTTTAAAGTCTATTTTAATTTTTCATTCATGAATGATTCGATTAATCACTTTCAATTAATTATGCCTTTCATTAAACATTTTTGATTAAAAAACTTTCTGAACAATGCTTTTTAAATCAATTCTCACACTTCTCTTTTTCAATCAATTTTTTGATTAAATTGCTTTCGCAGCGCAATATTGAGACTGATGCTGGCAAAGAAACTTCTCTGCCGCATGTATCTGGTAAACCAAGACTCGGTTCATTATACCGCCATGCTGTTAGCTTTCTGCAAGAACGAGGATCCTAGCGTAGGTCTAGGAAAAGCGTTCTCCCTTGCCATGGGTGCTAGAGTTTGTACTAATACAGTGGAAGGTGAGAAATTCGTCGAAGAACTTGCCAAGCAGAAACATCACGTTAAGGAGTTGAAATTGAGCCAAGATTATCTTCAAGAAGAGGCTAACGAGGTAACTTGAAACTTACACTAATATTGATTTATGAAGTCAATATCATTTGCAATCAACTTATTACGTTTGGGATGAAATAAATAAAGTATAGTGAAAGAGAGAGAGAGAGAAAGAGAGAGAGAGAGAGAGAGAATAATTAGACACAAATAAAATAAATTGTAAGAGAGAAAGAAAGGATAATGATTCCTTATTGGAACCTTTACACTCTATATTGAAGTTAAATTAACATAGACATTTTTTACTATAAATAGTATAAATATATATTATACTATAAATATATAAGATATTCTCTAAATCTGAATCAGTGGATAGTCAGTTAACTAATTATCCAGTGACATACTTTGCACTGATAATCAGTGAAGTTCAACTAAGAAAGGAAGAATATTTGAACATTATATAATTAAAATATTGATAATTAAAATACTGATATTTTACGTTAATTTCAATTTTCCAATACCATATTCATTGAATTTGAGCATTAAAACAAGTTAGTTAGATCATACATTAAAGATTAGCTAGGTTAGGGATCTCATGTTTAATTCACATACCAGTGACATACTTGATACTGATATCAGTGATTATGATTCCATTGATTTAGATTTAGAGAGTAAATTGCTTCGGATTAAAACAGAATATTTTAAATATTTGAATTAGTAATTTTATAATAAAATATTTAGAAGAAATTATATGTGGGTTTAGTATAAAAGTTCTATATTTATATGTTGAAAAATGGGAAACAAAATGATTATATTTTTTTTAAAGATTAAAAAGAAATAATCTTAATTTGTAATATAAATAGCGATATATCCGAATAATACGTTCTAGATAATACGAGAAATTGTGAATTATATAATAAACAAAACGATAGAAATTGTTGTTTCGTTGGAGAAATCCCGCAATCATGACTTAAGCTCGAAACGCCAGATAACATTCCAATTGAAAGGACAGAACGAGGAAGAGCCGGCTGAGCTTTTGCTACCGGAAATGATAGCAAAACGTCTAATTGTAAAAAATTCATCGACGATCAGTGATGAATACGAACATAAGCATTCCTTGCCAATCGGAGACGAAATGCTCGAAGACTATAAGCAGGACGAAAGAGTGATCTTTTGGCTGCCGCGGGATGTTTGCCTGGTAAATCTTTTCATTTGTTCCCGAGAATAAAAAAATTATTACGAGCAAGGATTTATTCAAAGGAAAAGGAAATTTTTCACTTTTAAATATTAGAATTTAAATTAGAAAAGCAAAATGAATGAGAAATACAATTTTAGTTGGAAATGTAAATGTAGCCAATGCTGCAATGTAAATATAACTTCTGATTTTTATCTAGTTTATCAAATGGTCCCCGTATTTTTATCTAGTTTATTAAATGGCCTTCGACCTTTACAAACCAGAAAAGCCATTAAAGTAGTGCTGAAACAGTTTCATATTTTAAGGGTCAAGAAATATAATGAAATAATAAATGTGTAACAAATTTTATTCAAGGAAAAGCAGTAAGATTTAAAAAACTGGACTTCCTCTAAAAGTTAAATGTGTTCTTTTTTTAGACGGTTTTATCCACTTGTCTGCCGTGGCTTGCGTCGCAAGCAGATCTCTTCCATACCACTTTGAGTCTTCGCGAAGGAATAGCACGCGTATATGATGAATTAAGAGACGAGGAGTTGAATGACGAAAAAGACCTCGTTTTAGCTCACCGCCTGGTGAACCACAGTTTTATCTACGAATTACTCCGCGCTTCTTCCAAGTTTATCTCGAAAAATATGGCAGATATACTCCGCAATATCTTGAAGGATAAGAATGATCAAATGACGTAATTATAAAAATTTACACAGAGTTGTGCCGTATATTTCAACAAAATTACATGAAATTTTTACATATTGTTTACGTTAAATTTACACGAATTTTTTTCACATAGACAATACAAGCCATGTATATAAAATATATAAATTATTTCACATTAAATAACATAATAACAAAAGAATTTTGTTTTATCATTGTTTTAATATTTGACTTTAGTATTGATAGATAAAAATATATAAACGAGATAGAAGCTTTATGCTTTTTAGTGCAATGATAAAGAAACACATTCGAATTCGATTGAATGCACTAATGCACACTGATGCATATTAAATAACTGCAAATATTTCGAGTAATAAAATACATGTTTCATCTAACTAAATAATAAAATATACAAGAATTTCATGATATTAAAGGGGAGCTTCTACTTTAGAAAGGAAATAAAAAAAAAAGAGTTTTTCGTAATTTTTTCAAAAGGAAGATTAATATTTATCATTTTAAAACTTTTTGCACATTTTAATATAATTATTATAGAGTACGTACAAATTTTTATGTGAAAAAAAGTTATAAATAATAAAAATATAAACACCTAGTTTAGTTTGACGTCTCGCCATGATGTTATGATATTTTGTGTACATCCTAGCGGTTGCAATTCTTGCCGAAAATAAAAAATTAAAAAATATTTTAAATTTTTATAGAATTTCATTCTAAATGAATCTAAAAAATTAAAAAATGTATATATAAATTAAAATTTTGTGCAACACGAAAAAAAATTATGATTTCCGTTTCTTTATGCAAAATAATTTTATAATTAATAATTTTATAATTTAACAATTAATGTTGATTTTTATTTAATTTTTTAGGTTTATTGAGGTTGATAATTACAATTAGCCCTAATTAATAAGCCCTATAAAAAATTGATAAATCGATTTTTTTTTCAATCGTGAGAACACAAAATTGAAGAAAATGCAAAAAATAAATTTCGAGAAAAATGCATTTAAAGTTTTCGGTTCTTAAGTACTTACAGTGTTTGGAGGCTAAACTGCTATTTCAGAGGCATACAATAATCCTTCTTCATGGAATTCATTTTGAATTTCAATTTGAGCCATTCTGCAGAGCACTCGGCTCTCTTTTGAGCTACTAACAAGGGAACCGTCGGAACTGATTTTAACGAGCTTTGGATAGATTGTAGAGCACGAAAAATTTATTAAACTCATATTTTTTTGTGTTTATATCGAGAATGGAACATCTTCTCGAAAAAAATCAGTTTTTTTCTTTCAAAGCAAATATCATCGAAACTATAAAAGAAACTATTTTCCAGAATGAAAATTGAATAGTTTCAAGAATACCTTAGAATTATAATAAAAAAATTTTTTTTAAATTATTTATTATGCACGTCATGCATTCGTATATACATAGGGGAAAGTGGGGGAAGTGTATAGCGGGTAATTGTGTGCATTCTGATTTAGTACTTTTCCAATGAATGAAGATATCATTGTGTGAAATTTTTATGTAAGAGGTCGTCCTCTTAAGATGAAGAACTACAAAAAATACGACGTAAATACATTGCTAATCAGGGAAATACAAGAAAGAAGAATTATATCTTTTTTTATTATTTTAGCGGAAAATAGTTAGAAAATAAGATAGTAAGTTGATATTTTTAATTTGTTTGATTAAAGTTGCATACGTTATTAAAGTATATTATTATGTACGTCTTTTGAGCTATTTATTAAGTTTAGTTAAAAAATGTTGAAATAATCATATTTCATATCGAGTCAGGTCGCGGCGGTTAATTGTGTACAAGCGTTTTGAAGTGCGCACAATTACCATCTTCCATACTATATGATTAGCACTAACTTTTTTTCATTTCTTTTTCTCATTTCATTAATATTTTATTTTGCCAAAGTCTATGTATTATTATTATATTAGTTTTGCATTCTTGCTTAATATATGTAATATATATTTAAAATATATTTAATATATATTTATGTTGCAATATAATAAATATATTTTCTAATTTCTTTGTCAACATTACATAATTCATTCATTTCTCACGACTTTTGTTTACAATTATCCGATGCGCGAGAAATTTTTTCCTTTTTCCGTTTTTTCCTTTTTGCCAAATACAACTTTATTGAATGAAAATCTGTTTGATGTGAGAATATGTAATGGTAGAAGAATGTTTATAGTTTCTATTTCCATATTTATATCGCTTTAAACTTGGAAAATCATTTCAAGACAATAAATTTCCTTTGGATGCGCACAATTCACTTTTCTTTACAAGCGCTGAATTTATACCAAAGAACTTTGAATTTCGCTCTAAAATTTTAGAGACATATTCTCGAAGAGTTGTACTATCGATTTACGGAAAAAAAATCGATTTTTTTGATCCTATAAAGTAAGACATTCCTTTAATCTGTTAATATATTTCAATGATCCATAGATTATTTATTATTAAAATGCATAAAAATAGGACATATAAAAATATTTCTATTTAATATTATGTATTATACATATATCTATTATATATGTAGATATTATTAGAGAAAAGGCTCCTATTATGAGATACCGAATTCATTTTGGGTAAATGCTAGAAGTCTATGAGCAGAATTAAAAAAAATAATAGGTCATTTTGAAGGGAATTTAATAAGCTTTAAGATAATGTTATATAAAATTTAATTCTATTCCATTAAATTCCATTTTTTTTTAAATTAAAGAAATGTAAAAATTGAGTAAATCGCAAAGTCAAAAAATTGCTCCTAATATGAGATGCCCCGAGAAATCGATAATAAAGCGCAAAGTATATCAATATTGTAATTAAAAAACTTTATTTAATATTTCTTAAATACAAATAAACACAGCCAGAGTGCGCAAAAATGAATATGTGATATATTATACTTAGAATTCATTTTTTGGTAGTTGAAATCAAGCATCGCAAAAATAGGCACTCAACGATCATTCCAGTTGTCTTTTTTATTATTGTATAATAACATTTGTACTTTAGCAATAATTTTCACTATAACATAGGAGCATGAGTTATTTCATATTAGAAATACCTTGGCTATTTCGATTTCCATGCCTTGGTTTTACGATCATCAAATCTAACTTCTGTAATTAAGCAATTCAATATGTTTCAATCCCGTATTTTTCTATTGACACATTTCTATTTACAAGACCTTATTCTACCACTACATGAAGAATTTATTGCCAAATATTTATTAAATAATAAACAATGTTTAAAGGCTTATCTCAATGAAACTGTAAGACATCCAAATTTTAAAATCTTTTTTTACAATGACTACAGGATCTAATAATGAATTTTCTACTAAATAGTTTTCAAATTCAAGAGCAATAAATTCATGGTGGAATCAATAGATTTATTAGTTTAACAGAAACGCCTTATCTTATATTAGACATCTATCTCATAATAAGAAGCTTTCCTCTATATTATATATTATTTATTATTCATTTACGTATTTATTATCCTATATATATATTCATAAACATTTATTATGAATGCATACACGTAAAACATATTTACATAGTTTACATTACATACATGTAATATATACATAAACGCTGCACAACATATTCTTCCTTGAAATCGAATTTATCACGAAGAGCAAGTCTTCTCCGCCTTTGATACGAACAATCACCGTTTACCAACGCTGTTAGATGTCGCTACGTGACCGACATGTTAACCGGATGGCTCGAGGGTGGTTCCGCCAATCAGCGCATCGCGTTTCCGTCGGCTCCATCGCGAACGATGACGTTCGCTCGTGGTCGCGCTGCGACAGTTTCGCGACGAGATGTCCTCCGCAACGGAGATCGTCGGAGTAGCTCCGCGCCCCTCTCGCCCTTCGACAAGCGATTGTCATCGTCGTCGTCTGGCGAGCGACGTTATCTACGCCCGCCACGACGACCGCGATTCGTCGAGGGGCTACTGGTTGCGCCGATAATTCGATAAGAATAAAACGACGAGAAAGGGGAGAAAAAGATACATACAAGCGCGAATTTGGGAGCGGCGCACCCGAATCAACGTGGCCTCGGCCATCCTCGCGACAAGGCCGGCTGTTGGAAGCTGCACGAACAGACACGACGCCACCCGATCCGACGCGACGCGATCACGTGGCTGTCCGTCTGTCCCTCCGACTGACCGTGTTTACTTTCGTTCGTTTATTCGTTACGTTCGTTCGTTCGTTCGATCCCGTATGCACGTCCGTGAGCGCCGAATTGACAAACAGTACGACGCGACATCGGCGCGTTCATCTCGCGCGCTCGGGATGTAACACTGTGGTTGTGTCCCTCCGTTTTGCTCCACTCGCACCACTGATATCCCAGATGCTGCATGTCGTCCACGTCGCGGAGGCAGGGAGACGGTGACGCGGTCATCGAAGATCGACTACGGTCGCTGCGATAAAAAGTGAGTATTACTGTGTTGTGTTCGGCACCACGTTTATTGTTTATCTCTCGTGGCAGAGATTACGTCAGGCTGGACTCACGTGACAGCTGATGGCGGAAGATTACTGCAACTGCTGAAAGAGAAAGAGATAGAAAGAAAAAGAAAGAATCGAGACCTATTTTTCGTCGAAGCGAAATATGAAGTTCCATTTATATCAGATTTAAATTAGACAATCTATAATTTGCGTTGGATAAAATTATATTTATTATATGCTATATACACATATATAGTTTGATAAACATATTTATATATAGATATATTCTAATAATGCATTTATTATTTTATATTTTGTTTATAAATATATATATATATATATATATAGGATAATTAGTAATTGAATAGAGATTTTTATTTGTTCTATATTTTAATAACAATATGCATATTTTTATATGTGTATATAAATATACACACGATAATAAATTAATTCTGATAATTTAATAAATATTGTTTATATGCGTATATTCTGACGCTACAAATATTTTTTATGTTATCCTTTATGTATGATGTACTTAAAAATTGTAAACAATTTTCTATCCTTGAATTTCTGATGCAAATTATAGATATTGCCTAAAATGGATAGATAGTGATCACTGATTAGATATACGCAATATTATGGATATTAAATAAATTCCGAATATTTAATTTTTGAACAGAAGCTACACGAAAAAAAATAGTTTAGAATGAAATACAATCGCGAACTAATTATCCAGACAGTACGCCGTGATATCGATGATTTTTTCAAATTGTTGATTTATATTTGGATAATTAATTGTGAAACTACCAGTGCTTGTACAATTTTCAACGCTCGGATAGTTTAAATTTCTATGTTGACACTGTCCGTACAATTTCGTGACTATATATAATCGTGAGCGTAATATCTCAAGTATTTCATTTTTATCAGCCAATTTTAGTTTGCGTGCAGTGACAAGCAATTGAGATATATATTTCTCTCTCTCTCTCTCTCTCTCTCTCTCTCTCTCTCTTCTCTTTCGTCAAGATTTAAAAATAAAGATATTAAACTCTCGCGTGCATTTGGCTGTACCGTCGTTTCTCGGATTATGATACTGCAGGAAAGTTAATATGCCGAAATTACACGATTCATTTTGTTTAACGAGACACACACGAAACTACGTAGCCCGCGCATTTTGCATTAATGCGCAGCGCAGGCTAAATGAGATTGTAGAAATAAGTTCGCGAATACGCTGCAATTCGTCGCTTATTAAACTCGTGGAGCACCGCTCCGAAATTCCGTGAATATAATTTGGCACGTTTTCGACCGTACAAATATGTCCGGACACGATTACTTTTCCCATGTCGACTTCAAACTTTGTATAATACATACACAAACGCGGAAAACCGTACATCGCAGTTTCAATAGAGAGTATTTTGTAATCTGTTAATTTCAAATTTATACGGTCGATTTTAACGAACACGAATTCTGTTATAAAGTTAATATATTATATAGTCAATCTGTTATATATTAATATTATAATAGTTGTTTTAATGCACAATGATAAATTAAATTGTCATTCATTTAGAAATTACAGTATAAATTTTTAAACAATAATTTGCTTTGATATTTTAAGGGAAATATTATTATATTTTTAAGCAAAAAAAAATTAGTAAATAAAATGTGAAATGTGTGAAAGGTTATTTTAACAAAACTTTTTAAAAATATTTTTAAAACTTATTCTTGAGCTTTAGGATTATTCGAGGGATTGTTGAAAGTTCGTACATCGATTCCTGTTTAAAACAGAAACTTACCTATTTAAGAAAATGATATTCAGAATGAAACTACAAATTAACTTTATCAAATAAAAACTTTTTAAAAACTTTATCAATTTATTTGCGAATTATTACAACAAATGGAGGAGCAAGAAGCAAAAGGAAAGCACTAAAATGACTTTATACTTAAAGCAGTAAAATGATTCTTAATGAAAGCAGCATTCGAATTTTTAAGTCACGCTGCTATCGACAACAGGAAGTTTGAAATTCATATTTATCAGTTTTTAATCTTTTTCTCAAACTTGAGAGATAAATTGAAGAAGTTAAAACTAAATCCTGAACTAAGAAGTTCACAAGTTTGTATATCAATTCCTATTTAAGATATGAAGATTGTTATCATTGAAAAAAAAAATTATTTAGAATGAAATTATAAATTGACATATAACAAAGAATATTTATAAACTATCGCGCAATTTAATTGGGAATTACTGGAATAAAAGAAATCGAACGTCAAATAACTTTTAGCAGCGACAACTTGAATAATTTTTGACAGTTACGTGCGTCGATCGGTCGCATATTTGAAATTCGAAACAAAATTACTGCGATTCTATTGTGCAAAAAAACAATGCAGAAACCCCTACGTGCATAGTGACCTAAATGCGCGACAGTACGTTTTTAATCCATGGAGACGAAGCGTGAGCATCGATAAAGGCGCGGGGACAAAACGGGGATGAATAGCGCCTTCTGCGCCTTTTTTCTTCCCTGCAAAAAATAAGTTCTCGCTTCATCGTCAAGAGAGAGAGAGAGTGGATCTTACTCTCCTTACTCATGCCACGAGTAGTTTCTCTTGTTTATTCGAGAGAGAGAGACTCGAAATAATGCCCGACATCGTGCGAAACTTCGCTCTTCTAGAAGCACTCAACGAGGAAGTTTAGTATATAAAACGCCAACTCTTACGTGATAAATATGTACTTTTTATAAAAATATTCATTTTTTTTAGCTCAAAAGCACAAAATTGTAACGATAAATATTTTCTTTTTTTACCTTTTACCTTGTAAAATTCTTTCATTTGTTCATTGCCTTCAAAATTTTCAAAAATTCATAAAAGTTGATCTCTGTAAAACGTTAATTTTACTCTGTGTGTATCAAGCCTATTTTTTCCTTTTAAATGATTTATTTAAATGATTTTGTTCAGGAAATAAATAAACGGAAAATAAATAACCGGACAACAGATAAATGATTAGGGATAATCGTGCTCGTTTGAACTCGATATTCGACATAACGGTGAACAAAACGTGAAAATGACCGACACGTGTGCTTACGTGCATGTGATTAAACGCAACGCCTGCTTTTTGCGTATTTGCATAAAACGAGATGAGTCCTCTGTACGCTAATGGGGCACTGTAAATCTCGACGATTATAACATTGAAGCGTTGCGGGCGTTACACCATTGTATGCGTCGATTCGATATATTACGACAAATTCGATTCTCTGTCAGATCGGTTGGCCATTCGAATTTTGCAACAAATTGTACTTTATTATGCTACGAGTCATTAGTTACGTGCTACGTGTAGTGGTAATTAATGCTGGCGTTCGATTGTGGTTTTCGTGTGGTAGATAAACAGAGAATTTCGATAAATTTCGAAACGCGAATACTGTCGCACAAACAGAATGTATTATATTTTGTAATTTTATGTCTTGTATAAATTTTGTATTAAGGATTATCCCGATAATATCTCAATTATTAGCTAATATCGACACGGAAGGGATCGAATTAAATAGGTATATGTATTGAAATTTAATTAAAAATGATTTAAAATTTAATTAAAAATGAGTGAAAATTTAATTGAAATAATTTTAATAGTTTTTCGCATTTTTTCGAATCTATTTTCGTAATCCATCACGAAATAAATTTCAGAGATGGAGACACGGAAATAAAAAAAAAGAGGATTTTTTTTTTTACGCTAATGGATTTTTTTATACATTTGTGTGTGTTTTACTCTTCTCATGTTAATACATGGATTTGTTCGAAATTTGAATTTACGTAGCCGGTTGTTTTCGCAAATAATATTAATATGGAATTTTACGATTGTTGGCGTTTCATTAAATACGTGCCTTTCCTGAATAAGCGAAGCGCAGATCTGTAGTACATTCTGTTTGTAATATAATTAAATAATTGTCGTATTGTGTTCGTGTATACGGTATGTACGATCGTTAAATGTCTACTAACCGGAACAATAACGAGCTATCGCTTTCGCGATAAGTGACCGTGACAACGTCACGGTTATGGCCGCTAGTCACTCGTAATGTATTGAAATCGCCAGTAAGATCGTCGAAATGACGATCGTTATCGGGCACGTGGCTGTGATTAATCGTTTATCTCTCGCGATTATATATGGAAGCTGGCCATCCAAACCGAACGGGCTATGTTTGTAGCATATTTGGTATTGCACGTCCAAACGCTCCTCCAATGTTCAATCGATCCCTTCGATTATTCTGGGATATAATACAATTACGGCCGGTTCTCGATTCTGATACGACCGCGAAATTGTACGATACTCATCCATTAGTGTATTGCGATTCATTGCGCGATTAATGTAATCGTGTCTATGTGTAAACTGGTTTGTATAATATAACCATATCTCTTTCGTTTTTTTCTCAGCTTTCCAGTAATTTTTACATATTATTTTTATACATTCGATACGATTGCAACATTGAATTTCATCGAGCGGTTCAGGTAACATGGAAATGCGATAGAAGTTCGAATTTCCTACTAGAACTCAATTTGTTTTCCATAAATAAATTTTTTTAGACTCATAAGAAAATGTATTACCACAATAATATCATGATGACTGATATCCATCGCATATTTATTAATTATCCTTTGAACATTTATTTATCTAATAGTAATTTATTTAGTTGCGTTTATCTATTACTTTCAAATAGCATTAGAAATATTTTTATTATTATTTTTCTAACAAGAATGCAATCTACAGTAATAAAATATTTTTATTTTAACAAACTATGAAATATACATTGTTTTCTTTTTCTGCGAATCTCGTATTAGTATCTTTTATAGAAAAAAAACTTTAAAAATAGAATTTGAAAAAATTGCTCGACTGAAAGCTATTAACACGGACAATATGTCCTGGAATATTTTGCGATAGTATTTCCCATGAGGATTTATGTTTTCAACTTAATTAATTGCTTGTTGGCTTTTATAAGAATATTATTAGCTTATTATTTTATTCACGCAGCTTTGGCTTTCCCAGTGTATCGTATGACAAACTTTGCCTGCAAGATGATATTTTAATCATTTTTCTAATGAATTATATACTATATGTGTGTATGTTTTTAAGAAGATTAGACATTTTATGCGTCACAAGCGTAGCATATTACACAAAATATGGTCATAATGTGTATATATTACATATTAATTCAGAAGGTATACATACATACATACATAAATAATCTGTAAAATAATTACAAATGTATATTTAAACATATCTTTCTAACATTTGATTATTTAAAAATTACATGTATATTTATTTAATATTTTATGTACATAATAAAAAATAATTATTGTTAATTAATTAAATAAGGGAAAACAATGTAATTTAGTAATAATAGTTTGTGTAATAATATTATTGATTTACTGAGGGTAATTAAACTAGTTCAGTATTTTTTTCTCACGTTTCTCTGGCGAAGTAAAACGTCGCGTTAGTAAAGTGGATCAATATTGTTTTCTTGTTTCCGTTGTCGACACCGAACTCGCTTCCGCGGCTGCTTCAACGTAATTTAATCAGGGATGCAATTCCGTCGAAGAGAACCGACAGACAAGGAAAGTTTGCTTCAACGGAGAATTACTTAATTACGGAATGGAACACCGAGTCAGCCCTCCGTCCTTCCGAATAGCTTCTTTATCTTTCCTCACTTATTATAGCAAGAAATCTCGCCAAATCATTTGCTAACGACGATGCTCTCGCGACCGGAAGTTATCGCGGCGCGATATATTGATCGCGAACACGACAAGGACAGATGTTGCGATTCGTCGCTATTATTCCTCGCAGATGTAGCACTTGACACTTTATCGCTTTAGTATAATTGATGCCATAACTCTCGTCAGCCATTACGACGTGACGTCGCGATTGAGAGAGCGAGCTGTGTCATGTTCTTGTGAAAGGTGAATTAATCTCGTGGATAACACTAGTCGACGACAAGGTTTTCATAGTAAAGAGAGATTGTAACTGACTTCTACAATCGTGAGATTCAGGAAACAAGATTTGATTGCCGCGTAAGAATTTCGTTCGTTTCTCTCGATCTCTTTAATGAACAGCTAAAAATATTATAATATATAAATAAAAATGTATTGATATGCGTAAAATGAAAAGTACTATAAAATGAACGAATAAAAATGTAATTGTATTAGAATTCTTGCAATTATATTATTAAATTATATTAATAAAAAGTATATCAAGGATAATTTATTGAAAGATTTTTTTCAAGTTCCTTCAATTTATTTTCTCTCGCGAATTCTCAGTGAGGTTTCAGCCTTGACCTCAAAGCTTTTCCAACTTTTATTCTCTGCACCAACGAGGGATTCGAGGATTTCTTCATTCAATCACAGTTGACTTTACCGGTACACGTCTAGCAGCATTGCCTTCATGTGCAATCGATATATAATATATATATATATATATATATATATATATATATATATATATAATATATAGAGGAGCTTTTCTCCTTTAGCGATTTCAATTTTGGTCGACTATCGTCTCGGCTGCTGTCGCCGCTCCTCGGGCTATTCGAACGTTTAAATATGTAGAGAGGAAGTAGTTCATTGTTAGGAACATGTTCGGTTCGCTTTCATCAAACCGTTGTATAGTTATATCAGGTCACATCGATTTCAAAACTTAACCGACTAAGTCTAGATATTTGGGTAGAGATATATTCGTCGTCTCCTATTGTTCAATTTTGTCGGTTCAGACAAACAAGAGTTTCGATTAAATTTATTTTGAGCGATTCGAGGATTACATTAATATTATTGTATTTTTAACTTCTTATATGTATTGGTTGAAATATTGAAGATACATTCTTATATATAGAATTGAATTTAAAAAAAATTAATAATTACTAATTTTTTATCTAAATGCTTTTTTTAATTTTACACGAAATATACGTAGATAATCGCAAAGGTCTGGTTGGAATTTCTAACTCGGCATCTTCTTTCGGTAAAACACGACGGAAGGGTGTTTTTATTAACGAATGGAATATCCTTCGCTCGTTCGTGGAGTTTTGCACGATATAGAGATACTTCGTGAAGCAAAGTGTATCGATCGCGAACATAGTCTGTACGGCAGGCACAAAGTAATTAGAAGTTTATTTCGCAACTGTGTTGTAAAAAAAACTTCTTCACCCGTAAGAGCGAGAGAGATTACGTTGGGATTCTTTCGCTGTCGAAATATCGGATTTTCAGCAGTTCCTGTATTAACGTTAACTTTTTTTTTTTATTGACCGGATGATGCTGATCATAAAACTCCATTGATCCTTGGTCTTATCCAGCTATACGTGTTTTGCCGTGATGTCATTATGAGCTTAGCGTCAATAACCTCTCGAGGAGATACTCATTCATAAATGTCTGCACAGATTTTTATTCCCAAGATAAAACTGTATAACGGATCTGGAGACACATTAGTATCTCGTAATTGTATACGCGATATGTGCGCAAGCCTGAAAGAAATAGAAGAATAGGATAGAATGGCAGTTAAGAAAATTATCAATATATGAAATCTCGTATTTTATAATGTATTTGTTTTTGCGAAAGTTAATATTATTTACAATGTTGATTATAGAGGTATATTACTGAAGTAAACAATTAATACAATTTCAAAATCAATATTGAGTAATTATAAATATATTCATAAATATTTTACAATTATGAAATAATATCAAAATTAATTAAAATAATCCGTTTATTTCTGGCAATATAATTTCATTTTGACTTTTTATTTACCTCCATATATAATATAATTTATCTATTCTTATTTTTCTACATGCAGTTAAAGGTTAATCGCAAAGAGCAGAACCGTTATTGAACATAAAGGTTTTTTTTTTCTATCAAAAATTGATAAAGTGGAAGATGAGAACGTAACCACGAATGGATGTTCCGCCAAGAAAATCAATATCGCGCCTCTAGCAAAACGAGAAGATAATTAACATAGAAAATTCCATCCAATTTGCCGCGGTACTCCTTCGCAAGTTCGTCAATATATTCTCGGCAAACTTGAGAATTCGCTGTTCAGAAAAGACAGACAGGTAGTTAGATAGAAGATTTAGATTGAGCGCACGGGAAGTTTCATAAAAGGCATTAACAGAAAATTACAAAAGACTTTGTTAACAGGATAACAATAAATAAAACATAAAAATTAAGAGACGATACAAGAACGTTAAAAATTAGATAGAAAACTTACATTAGAAGATGAGAAGAAAAAAGGTGCCATTTTTTAATTAAATAAGAGAGTTCCTATATTTGATTAAAATGGCGTATAGCGTTTTTCACTGGCAGAGCTAATGCGCACTCAGTGCACATTGTAAGAGATGTAAAGACGTACGTTTAATAAAAATGTATATAGAATACGTGGGTCGTTTGATAAATTTGGTAAATTTCCATGAAATGGCGCTACAATTTGATGACGCGATATCTCGAAAGATCCACTCTTCGAACTCCTTCAGGTAAAATTTCAGCCAGAAAGGATGCATAGTTCACGTTGACGTAGTCATTTGAAATAGGCTGTTTCAAAGTCTGCAAAATACTCATTGACGGCGACAATGACTTCCTTTGACGAGAATTTCTTCTCACCGAGTCAAGTTTTTAAGTTTGGAAACAGAAAGAAGTCACACGGGGCCAAATCCGGAGAATAGGGTGGATGAGGAATCAATTCATAGCCCAATTCGTAGTTTTGTCATTGCAACGGTCGACTTGTGGGACGGCGCGTTGTCTTGATAGAAGAGCACTTTTTTGCGCGCCAATCTCGCTTCAAATGACTATCAACGTAAACTCCTTTCTGGCTGAAACTTGGCCTGAAGGGGTTCGAAGAGTGGATTTTTCGAGATGTCGCGTCATCAAATGGATTGTAGCGCCATTTCATGGAAATTTACCAAATTTATCAAACGATATATAGAAATATATATATTATAGAAATGAATTAAACCGCGAAATCCTCAATAAATTTTATTATGCTATTTGATAAAATATATATATATTGATACTTTATATTAAAATATCTTTAGATTAGGTTAGTGTACAACAACTTTAATGTGCACTAAGTGCACACCAGTTCTGCCAGTAAAAAAACATTATTAGTGTTTCTGTGTGAATTTATATACATATTTGTAAATTGTGCGCCGATATATCTTTTCTTGTTTTAAAGTGATGAGAAGAATCAGAGCAATTATCATTTTATTAAATTAACAAATAATTTAATAATTATTGATGCTAATAAGCTCTCTGTAAGAATTTAATAATCAGATGTCAACGAGAATCTTAAATATACGAATTTAATTTTATTGCGAAAAATGTCTGTACCAGGAACAGTTTGAATCTGAAACTCTCGACTTTCTGGGACTTTCTCGGGCGTTATATCAATTCGAGGTCATACCACGGAGGTACCATTATTTTTTATTAAGAAATATATATCTATTGACTCTCAATCATTTGTGTGTGCGTTTTCAAAAGTTAGAAGGAACGAACAGCATCCGTGAAGTGCTTTATACAAGAAGTACGTGGGCCATTAGGAAGAAAAGAGGCGCATTCCGCTTGTGTGGTTGATGGATACGTAATACGTGTTCGGCATTACAAGAGACGAAACTTTGCGAAAGTACTCGCGAAATATTACTTCGGCGGTGGCTGTGGCGGCTGCGATGGCAAACCTACATAGTTTTCCGATAGAAACGTTCGTTCGTCTGTAATGTCCCCGGCGATGAAACCCAGCAATCGGTTTTATTTTAGGAATCGCTCCCCGACGTATGCTGAATTTTGCATGAGTAATCTCAAATTGTTTCCCGACATAGAGTTATTATTTGAAAATACATTAGACACGATATATTAAACACACACTATGATATCAAAAACTTATCTTTTTTTAGTATCTATATTTTAGAATGTTTGATGATATATTAATTTTATGAGATTTTTAAAGAGTTATTACTCTTTAAATTTGTTGAAATTGAATCTCTAAGAAATTTCAAGCCTGCAGTCTTGAAAAATAGTTGAGTTAATTTTCTATCATCAACAATTACATTTCATTATTCAGACTGCGACACTCTAAAATTTTAAAGAGTACTGAATCATAAAATAAAAATTTATTCGCTTTATTTTATTCTTATTATTTTATCATTTGAAGTATTTATTTCAAAGACTTAATAATATTTTCCGATATCAATTGTAAATAAACAGAATTTATTTAGTATGTCTACGTATTTATATATACAAATAGTAATATGTATAGTATTATATATTATTCTCTTTATTATTAAAGGCAGTGATTTTATTCCGGTGCGGCTATTAAAAAAGAGAAAAAGATTCGCGTTGGAAGCACTGCATATTTGGCAAAAATCGCCAACGAAATCCGCTGACACATGTGGTGATACACATGTACGGAGATTATACAGGTAAGGGATCAGTTAACAATCTTTCATTCATTTGTGTAGCGGTAAGCGCGACGGACGTTATTAGTTCCGGAGGCGGAAATGCCGAATTCCCCATTGTTCCGCCGTTGCAATTATCTGACCTTTTCACCCCCCCCTTTTCCTCTCTTTCCGACCACCCTCTTCCGCCGATCGGTATACATCTACATACACGCATATATATCTTATCAACCCGGTAATTTGTTACGAGTGTGCCATTTAATTGGGGACTCGTTCACCTAATTACCTAGCCATCGCAACTGCTCTTTCCGTTCCAACCTCTTCTCCTGAAATCTATGTTCAATCATGATAATTAGTCATCCAGGAAATAGCACAAGAGAGATTCTTTTCCCAAGGAAGAACTATTTCGAATTATAAGTAGAAATTAGATCTACAAGAATAAATCAAATAAGAGAAAGAATCCTATTTTCGATCGAAGAGAATCTTGGTGTTTAATGATATTCATATATGTTTTTGCATATTTTTCAGTTCTATAATATAGAGAAATATAAAGTTGAAATTCTATTAAAGATAATAATAAACTAAATATAGGACTGAAAAATCTATTTACAAAAATTTGTAATATGATTATTGTCAAGCATCAAAATCCGCTTTGACCGAAAATAGGATTTTTTTCTCCTAAAATGTATAATTATTTTGCTTTGTAACTAACTGCCAGTATGTCATATACATTAGCGCATATTAATACGCGATAGTATTCAAGCTGTGTGGGAACAGTGGTAATAAAGAGACAAATAAATTGAGTTCTTCTCTTTTAATCTTTAAATGCATAAATCAGTAATTGCTCCGATTTTAATATGATAATATTAATTAATTGCACATTATATCTGTATATATA